>NC_063196.1:36303043-36348886 GCF_017589495.1 Alosa alosa | reverse complement strand
CCATCACTTCACCATCACCTTCACTTCACCATCACCATCACCATCACCATCACCATCACCATCACTTCATCATCACTTCACCATCATCATCACTTCATCATCAGTTCACCATCACCATCACTTCACCATCATCATCACTTCACCTTCACCATCACCATCACTTCATCATCACTTCACCATCACCATCCCATGACCATAACCATCACTTCATCATCACTTCACCATCACTTCACCATCACCACCACCATCACTTCATCATCACTTCACCATCACCACCATCACAACCATCACCATCACATTACCATCACTTCACCATCACCACCACCATCACTTCACCATAACTTCACCATCACATCACCATCACTTCATCATCACCATCACTTCACCTTCACCATCCTTCATGTCTTCACCATGTCTTCATAAATATCTTATCCTTCATCATCACTTCTGTCCTTCACCATCACCATCCTTCACCATTGCCATCCTTCACCATCACCACCACCACCACCACCATCCTTCACCATCTTACCACCACCACCATCCTTCCACCATCACCATCACCATCCTTTCACTAACTGCCATCGCAATCGCATCACCGTCAAATCACTATCACCATCAGCTTCACCATCCTTCATCATGCATCGTCACCATCCTTCCGCCATCATCGTCGCTTCACCATCACCATCTTTCACCATCATCATCACTTCACCATCATCATCACTTCACCATCACCATCACTTCATCATCACTTCACTATCACATCACTTCACCATCACTTCACTGTCACCATCACGTCACCATCACTTCACCATCATCACTTCACCATCACCATCACTTCACCAGTCATCATCACTTCACCATCACTTCACCATCATCACGTCACCATCACTTCACCATCACCATCACCATCACTTCACTATCACATCACTTCACCATCACTTCACCATCACCATCACGTCACCATCACTTCACCATCATCATCACTTCACCATCACCATCTTTTCACCATCATCATCACTTCACCATCATCACTTCATCATCACTTCACCATCATCACTTCACCATCACCATCACTTCACCATCACTTCATCTTCACCATCACTTCACCATCATCACCATCACTTCACCATCACCACCACTTCACCATCATCTTCACCATCATCGTCACCATCACTTCACCATCATCACTTCACCATCACTTCACCATCAACATCACTTCCCATCATCATCACTTCACCATCACTTCACCATCACATCACTTCACCATCACTTCACCATCAACATCACTTCCCCATCATCATCACTTCACCTTCACCATCACCATCACTTCATCATCACTTCACCATCATCACTTCATCATCACATCACCATCACCATCACCTTCATCACCATCACTTCACCATCACCATCACTTCATCATCCTTCACCGTCAACTTCCACCATCATCGTCGTCTTCACCATCACCATCCTTCATGTCAATACCCATCCTTCACTTTGTCATCAACACGTAATATCCTTCACCATCACCATCACTTCACCATCACCCATCACTTCACCATCACCATCGCTGCCTTCTTCATCATCACTTCACATCACCTTCACCTTCCTATCCACCATCACTTTATCATCCACTTCACCATCATCATCCACTTCACATACCATGCTTCATCATCACCATCACTTCATCATCCTTCACCATCATCACCATCACCTTCTTCACCATCACCGCGCTTCACCATCCATCACCATCATCCTTCACCCATCATCCCAACTTCACCATCATCATCACTTCACCTTCACCATCACTTCACCATCACCATCACTTCATCATCACCTTCACCATCACCATCACCTTCATCACTTCACCATCACCACCACTTCACCATCATCATCACTTCACATCACATCACTTCACCATCATCATCACTTCACCATCATCACTTCATCATCACTTCACCATCACCATCACTTCACCATCATCAACTTCATCATCACTTCACCATCACCATCACTTCAACATCACCACCACATCATCACTTCACCATCACTTCACCATCAACATCCATTTTATCTTCATCCACTTCATCACCATCACCATCACCATCATCACTTCATTATCTTCACCATCACCTTCAGCTTCGCATATACTTCACCATCACCATCGCTAATATTTACCATCCTCCAGCCACCCATCACCATCCTTCACCATCCTTCACCATCACCATCGCTTCACCATCACCTTCACTTCACCATCCTACATCTTATCACCTTCCCTTCACCATCTGCATCCTTCCACATCCTTCACCCATCACCATCACTTCATCATCACTTCACCATACCATCACTTCTACCATCATCACTTCACCATCACCATCACTTCAACATCACCACCACATCACTTCACCATCACTTCACCATCAACATCACTTCCCATCATCATCACTTCACCTTCACCATCACCATCACCATCATCACTTCATTATCACTTCACCATCACCTTCACTTCACCATCACCATCACTTCACCATCATCATCACTTCATCATCACTTCACCATCACCATCGCTGTCATCCTTCACCGCTCCGTCACCATCACCATCCTTCACCATCATGCGTCTCCATCACCATCATACCATCACATCACTTCACCATCACTTCACCATCAACCTCCTTCCCATCATCATCACTTCACCACCACTTCACCATCACCATCACTTCACCATCACTTCACCATCAACATCACTTCCCATCATCATCACTTCACCTTCACCATCACTTCATCATCACTTCACCATCATCACTTCATCATCACTTCACCATCATCACTTCATCATCACTTCACCATCATCACTTCATCATCATCACCATCACCATCACTTCACCATCACCATCACTATCATCACTTCACCATCACCTTCACTTCACCATCACCATCACTTTATCATCACTTCACCATCCTTCACCATCACATCACTTCATCATCACTTCACCATCATCATCACTTCACCATCACCATCACTTCATCATCACTTCACCATCATCACCATCACCATCACTTCACCATCACCTTCACTTCACCATCACCATAACTTCACCATCACTCATCATCATCACTTCACCATCATCTTCACTTCACCATCATCATCACTTCACCTTCACCATCACTTCACCATCACCATCACTTCATCATCACTTCACCATCACTTCACCATCACCATCACCTTCACTTCACCATCACCATCACGTCACCATCACTACCATCATCATCACTTCACCATCACATCACTTCACCATCACTTACCATCACCATCACCACCATCATCACTTCATCATCACTTCACCATCACCATCACTTCAACATCACCACCATCACTTCACCATCACTTCACCATCAACATCACTTCCCCATCATCATCACTTCACCTTCACCATCACCATCACCATCATCACTTCATTATCACTTCACCATCACCTTCACTTCACCATCACCATAACTTCACCATCACGTCACCATCATCACTTCACCATCATCTTCACTTCACCATCATCCTCCTTCACATACCATCCTTCACCATCACCCATCCCGCTTCCACCATCTGTCTTCATCATCACTTCACCATCATCTTCTTCTGTCATCACTTCACCATCACGTCACCATCATCACTTCACCATCATCTTCACTTCACCATCATCATCACTTCACCTTCACCATCACTTCACCATCACCATCCATCATCTTCATCATCACTTCACCATCATCTTCACTTCACCCATCACCTCACTTCACCATCACCATCACTTCACCATCATCACTTCATCATCACTTCACCATCACCATCACTTCACCATCACTTCATCATCACTTCACCATCATCATCACTTCACCATCACCATCACTTCATCATCATACCATCATCACATCACCTTCACTTCACCATCACCATAACTTCACCATCCGTCTGTCATCCGCCACCATCATCTTCACTTCACCTTCACCATCACTTCACCATCACCATCACTTCATCATCACTTCACCATCACTTCACCATCACCATCACCATCACTTCACCATCACCTTCACTTCACCATCACCATAACTTCACCATCACCGTCCCATCACCACTTCACCATCATCATCACTTCACCATCATCACTTCACCATCACTTCACCATCACCATCACTTCACCATCATCACTTCATCATCACTTCACCATCACCATCACTTCAACATCACCACACATCACTTCCTGCCATCCTTCACCATCAACATCATACATCATCATCACTTCACCTTCATCACCATCCTATCATCACTTCCATTATCATCACAATTCATCATCACTCACCAACAATTTCCACCATCACCCATCACTTCCACCATCACTTCAACATCACCATCAGAATCACCCCAGCCATCCCCATCACCATCACCCCCTGCCATCACCATCACCATCACCATCGCATCATCACCATCACCATCACCATCCACCATCACCATCCCCATCACCATCACCATCACCATCCCCATCACCATCATCATCACCATCACCATCACCACATCACCATCACCATCCCCATCACCATCACATCACCATCACCATCCCCATCACCATCCCCATCACCATCCCATCACCATCCCCATCACCATCCCCATCCCCATCACCATCCTCCCCATCCCCATCACCATCCCCATCACCATCACCATCACCATCCCCATCACCATCGCCATCACCATCCCCATCACCATCGTCATCACCATCCCCATCACCCATCACCTCCATCACCATCCCCATCACCATCACATCACCATCACCATCACCATCCCCATCCCCATCACCATCACCATCACCATCACCATCACCATCCCCATCACCATCACATCACCATCCCCCATCGTCATCACCATCACCATCACCATCCCACCATCACCATCACCATCACCATCACTTCACCATCACCATCACTATCCCCATCACCATCACCATCACCATCACCATCACATCATCATCAATCACCATCACCATCACTTCACCATCACATCATCATCACCATCACCATCACCATCACATCACCATCACCATCCATCACCATCACCATCACCATCATCATCACTTCACCATCACCATCACATCATCATCACTTCACCATCACCATCACTTCACCATCACCATCATCATCACCATCACCATCACCATCACTTCATCATCACTTCACCATCACTTCATCATCATCACCATCATCACCATCACCATCACCATCACTTCACCATCACTTCATCATCACTTCACCATCACCATCACCATCACTTCATCATCATCACCATCACCATCACCATCACCATCACTTCATCATCACTTCCACCATCACCATCACTTCACCATCACCATCATCACCACCATCATCACCATCATCATCACTTCACCATCCATCACCATCACTATCACCATCACCATCACCATCACCATCATCACCATCACCATCACGTCACCATCACATCACCATCACTTCACCATCACCACCACTTCACCATCACATCACTTCACCATCACCATCACATCACCATCACTTCACCATCATCACTTCACCATCACCATCACCATCCTTCATCATCACTTCACCATCATCACTTCACCATCACCATCACTTCACCATCACCATCACTTCACCATCACTTCACCATCACCATCACCATCACCATGACCATCACCATCACTTCATCATCACTTCACCATCACCACCATCACTTCACCATCACCATCACATCACCATCACTTCACCATCACTTCACCATCACTTCACCATCACATCACCATCACTTCACGCTGCCTCCATCATTCACGTTATTGAACATTTGCAGAAGAAGCCAAAGACTCTATTATGACTTTCACACGTCAACAATAAAATTCCACATCGACGTTCTCGACTAATCGTTGCAGCCCTAGTAATGACGTGGAGATTACAGCCCTATTACAGCCCCAGCATGCGCCCAGCATTTTTTTGTATTTGTTATTTTTAAAATGTATTTGTCATGTCTTTGATGTCATGGCACGCTGGCTGACTCGCCCGATCCATCCGCATCGCTTGTCTTGTTATGTGTCTTGTTTGTTGAGCTTTGGGTTGCACTATGTGCATGTTAAATGCGCTTTAAAATAAAACTGACTTGACTTTGACTTGACTAGTAATGACGAGATTACAGCCCTATTACAGCCCTAGTAATGACGTGGAGATTACAGCCCTAGTAATGACGTGGAGATTACAGCCCTAGTAATGACGAGGAGATTACAGCCCTAGTAATGACGAGGAGATTACAGCCCTAGTAATGACGTGGAGATTACAGCCCTAGTAATGAATGGAGATTACAGCCCTAGTAATGACGAGGAGATTACACCCCAGTAAATGAGGAGATTACAGCCCTAGTATTGAGGAGATTACAGCCCTAGTAGACGCGCGGAGATTACAGCCCTAGTAATGACCTAGATTACAGCCCTAGTAATGACGAGGGAGATTACAGCCCTAGTAATGACGGGAGATTACAGCCCTAGTAATGACGAGATTACAGCCCTAGTAATGACGTGGAGAGTTTGTAACCACAGCTGTGCAAAAGCGTAACATGGATAACACAGGATAGTTACAGGGGCTAAATTATCTCTACATCATCATGTGTATTATAAGTGAGAAAGATAAAGAAAGAACACTGTACCAGTGGCAAGGGTCTCGGGCTCCGTCAGGGACGAGGAGTTGAGATAGATGTAGGATTTGTGTTTCTCTTGAAGGATGGCCTGGGTGTCGATGGTCACAGCTTTGCTCAGGGATGTTACTTCATAGGTGATGAAAATGCAGCCTCTGCAGACATAAGCACATCACATGACATCAACAGACACAAGCACATCACATGACATCAACAGACACAAGCACATCACATGACATCAACAGACACAAGCACATCACATGAGATCAACAGACACAAGCACATCACATGACATCAACAGACACAAGCACATCGCAGGAGATCAACAGACACAAGCACATCACATGACATCAACAGACACAAGCACATCACATGAGATCAACAGACACAAGCACATCGCAGGAGATCAACAGACAAGCACATCACAGGATCAACACGCTGCCTCTCCACGGGCAGAGGAGGGGCTGTGTGTGTGTGTGTGTGTGTGTGTGTGGAGGAGAGAACAGGGTGTGTGTGTGTGGAAGAGAGAACAGGGTGTGTGTGTGTGTGTCTGTGTGTGAGGAGAGAACAGGGTGTGTGTGTGTGTGTGTGTGTGTGTGTGTGTGTGTGTGAGAACAGGTTGTGTGTGTGTGTGTGTGTGTGTGTCTGTGTGTGGAGGAGAGAACAGGGTGTGTGTGTGTGTGTTTGTGTGTGTGTGTGTGTGTGGAGGAGAGAACAGTGTGTGTGTGTGTGTGTGTGTGTGTGTGAGAGAACAGGTTGTGTGTGTGTGTTTGTGTGTGTGTGTGTGTGTGTGTGTGTGTGGAGGAGAGAACAGGGTGTGTGTGTGTGTGTGTGTGTGTGTGGGGGAGAACAGGGTGTGTGTGCTCTTCAGCTTTCAGTTACACAGGTGCAACCACACAGCAGTTTCTACAAGCTTTGAGTAACTACTAGCACACACACAAAACTACAACTAGCACACACACAAAACTACAACTACTCAACAGCTAGCGCACACACACACAACTACAGCTAGCGCACACAAAACTACAACTACTCAACAGCTAGCGCACACACAAAACTACAACTAGCGCACACACAAAACTACAACTACTCAACAGCTAGCTTAATAATAAACTACAACTAGCTACATTACAAAAAACTACAACTACTCAACAACTAGCGCACATACAAAACTACAACTAGCGCACGCACACACAAAACTACAACTACTCAACAGCTAGCACACACATGAAACTACAACTACTCAACAGCTAGCACACACACAAAACTACAACTAGCGCACACACAAAACTACAACTACTCAACAGCTAGCGCACACACAAAACTACAACTACTCAACAGCTAGCACACACACAAAACTAACGTCAGCACACACAAAACTAATGCCAGCGTACACACAAGACTAATGTGAGAACACACACAAAACTAACATCAGTGCAACGATACACAAGTCTAACTTAAAACACATACAAAACTAATGTCAGCGCACAAACAAGCGTGTGTAAGAAGTGAGTTAGTGTGAAGTTACCTCACACAAAAAGAAAGCAGAAGCTGATGCTCACTCACCCAAAGACAACAGCTCCAGTGACCTTTATATCTTCCCTGATTGATAAAGAAAGGAGACAGTAGGAAAAAGGCAGAATATTTGTATTTAACATTTTTTTATGGTGGAAAGATGGAAAAGCTGGAAAAGCAAATAAAGAATATGATGTACGGATATCTGTACTGTAAGCACTGAATTCAACAAATGCTTTTCCATTATCATGTAACCATTGTTTTGGCGCTGCCCTTTAAGATTTCAAAGTCAATCCCCTTTTTGCATCTCTATTGTCCCATCGATTTAGGTTGAAATCAGCCTTGATATTGGGAAAGCACACAATGACCTCAAATAAAAAATAATTGATAACTCGCCTCAAATGCATTAACATAAAAGTAACAGGACTTTTGAAATGCATTCACACAAAAGTAACATGACTTTTGCTGACCACTGTCGGTCCATTGGGGGCATAGCTGGCAGTCCATTGGGGGCATAGCTGGCGGTCCATTGGGGGCATAGCTGGCCCGGACCATTGGGGGCATAGCTGGCGGACCACTGTCGTTCCATTGGGGGCATAGCTGGCGGTCCATTGGGGGCATAGCCGGTGGACCACTGTCGGTCCATTGGGGGCATAGCTGGCGGTCCATTGGGGACATAGCTGGCGTCCGCTGGCATTTTGCTCATCGGTTCTCCGGTGGTCCACTGGCTGGGTTGCAGACAAATTGCCCAATATTTTGCCACTATTGGTCTAAAATCTTTTTCATTTCTTCAGTTATACTCCATATATCATTTTATTAACTTTTCTTAATATTCATGACAAGTTAAATTTAAAGCTGCAGTTGGCAAGTCTGACAGATTGAGGGGACAGCCAAAATTTTGAATGTTTACAATTCTCATGCCCCTCCCCCACTACCACTGAGCACCCTCTCATCGAGTTTGTGACTGTGATTGACAGTCAGATCTCACACAGCCCTGCTCTGATTGGACCAGAAGAACCGAGCTGTGGATTTTTGCAAAAACAAATAACAGGTGGAGGTAGAAGAGCAGGGTTTTTCTAAAACCGGCTGATTTATGTTGTTCTGTCGGAGCATAGTGTCGGTTTCAGTGAATATGATCAAAAAAATCTTGCCAACTGCAGCCAGTGTTGCCAATTTAGCCGACTTTTTCGCTAGATTTAGCGACTTCTGGCCGCCTCTGGCAACTGAAAAGTATATCTAGCGACTGACAACAAATCTGGCTTACTTTTTCGTGTGTCTGGCTTACTTTTGTTTTCTCTATGCTATCCTTCGGTTTGCCCAGGCTGACTGCAGCAGCAGCTTAAAGCGTGAGAAAATCTTCTCGCAAAGATGCCAAACTCTGTTTCGTTGTTGAAACGCCAGAAAATCTCCCCTCATGCCTGTTTCATTAGTGAATTACATCGCGACTTTGCCCAAAGCGCTGCATCATGATTATAAAAGGAATGACTGGCCTATATAGTATCAGCCCATTTTATTACAAGGAAGTAGATGTTCTATAGATCTAAGCTCAGACAACGCCATTGGAAGGCGCAGCAACTTCGGGCTGAAATTACAACAGTCAACGAGGCGAGAGCAATGACATGATGACAGGGAAACAGGGACACGCTTTTGCCAGCATTGTTCAACAATTGAACAAAGGAAGTAGGCTAGCCTACAACTTCATTCACAAGCAAAGCAGTGAATGGTAGAAAAACCTATAGCATTCGCTTAGGCTATGTAGGCCTAGCTTCAATGTTGTCAATGCAAGTTGATGCAGGACTGTCGGCTGAGTAAAAAAAAAAAAAAAAAAAAAAAAATTCTATCGCTCTGTCCGAAAGTGACATTTAAGCCTATATTATGTAGCCTAACTATATCCAAAATATAGCCATTGCCGTAAGGGTACATTGGCGCGTAGGCTACCCTATGGTCACATTATAATCAGACTTCAAGCAGTGCAAAGCAGATGCAGCAGTGAATAGGTTGAAATGACTGCTTTTCAGCCACCTGATGCTAGTGTAGTCTAGATGATAGGCTACAGAAAGTAAAGTGTAGCCTATCAATAAATATACAAGTATATTAAATCAAATATATTTAAACTAGGCTCTTAAAGCTGCCTATATGAGTAGGAGAAAAGCAAACAGGAGTAAAAGGGAATTGAAGGGCCATTACCGTTTGGTTTTTTTGGGGTACGACGTGCTGACTTAATTAATATGCAAATTAGCGCGTGGCGTCATCTAGCGACATTTAGCGACTTTTGGAGCTGGCTTTAGCTACTTTTCATTCGAAATAGTTGGCCACACTGACTGCAGCTTTAAAGAGATGGTGGGCCACCGGCGGCATATCACCAGCGGTCTGCTATCTGCCAATTTGATTTTGCTATCTGGGTAGTACGCTGCACAACTGTTGTACAGGAATTCATAATTCTCCAGTTCGAGGGAGAGTGAAGTTAGCTGGTTCACAGTAAACGGGTAGGGTATGAGAATACGTGCCACTCTCCCTTACATGTTAGTTTTAAGGTAAAAAAAGAAAACTTGCTTAGAATGCCTTTAATGGAACATCAACAGGTCACTCAATATAGGTTATCGGAGTTGTGCACATTTGTGTGTAGTTCGTTTTTATTATTAAGAAACCTCAATAAAATACAACACAAAACTGACTGCTCTGAAATATAGGGAAGTAAGATATATTCGCTGCCGGGCGCCGTTTCAAAAACTTACTGAGATCCTTCCAGGGAACGGCTCTCTTTACTCCTGGCCCAGCCGTTGTCAACCTCCTACATCGGATCATACGCAAGGCAGCAACAGACATCTACGAATACAAGCAATTATACTGTACCGTTAGTGTAACTGTTATGCCGGTACCGCACATGTTGCATGACATAACGGATGACCTATGAGCAGTAACGTAGCCTAGCTGGCTGTAGTGTCAGTGTGGGGTACCATGGTACACAGCTAAAAGAGTTCTGTTTAATGGCTTCATATGGTAAAGAATATGGTAGCATTTCAAGATAGGTTATCAGTTTGGATTTGGATGTTAAAGAGAAACAAATACGTGAATCACAAATGACAATCTGCTGCTGATAGCATTAGGATAACTGTTAGCCTAGAAACTCGATCGGCAATCTGAACCAGTCAGAGCTTTCTGCAACTCTACTGCCAGCGTCCGGCTTAGGCACAGCCTTGTGTGTTGTCTTTACCTTGTTTGGATGGGTTTCTAAACCACTTTATTCTGGAAGGAAAATGAGACTTTCCACATCTAACCTTCTATTCGCCGCACTCTGCATAGGTGTAGATAAACACCAGTCTCACAAATTACACGTCATACTTACCGTGATGTATGGAATATTTGGGCAAAGAAAACATGTCGCTACAGCTTTCCTCATTTATAGTGTGCTTAAAGCAGGTTATTCTTAAATTCCCTGATCTTATTTTCCCGTCATCCTACTTTTTTGGCCAGCTCTTGCTCGTAGACCAACTCTGGAACGTTCGGCCGGTGTAGTCAGGGGTGTAGTGGTGAAATAAGAGCCTACTGCAAAAAGTCATAGGCTGCCTTGTGTTATCTTATATTAAGATTAAAAATCTAGGTAGTATAGGGATACTTACTCTGACCTTTCTTGTAATATTATTTGACTTAAGATAAGTCCAAATCTTCTTAAATTAAAGCTGCAGTTGGCAAGATTGTTTTGATCATATTTACTGAAACTGACTATCTCTGACAGAATAACATAAATCAGCCGGTTTTAGAAAAGAAAAAAAAAAAAAAACACCTCCACCTAGAGCCTGTTATTTGTTTTGCAAAATCCACAGTTCTCAGTTCTTCTAGTCCAATCAGAGCAGGGCTGTGTGAGGACTGTCAATCACAGTCTGGGCACTGACGACCACAAACTCGATGAGAGGGTGCTCGGTGGTAGTGGGGAGGGGCATGAGAGTTGTAAACATGAATTTTAGCTAAGTCCCCTCAATCTGTCAGACTTGCCAACTTTAACAGAATATGAAGTCACGTAATGTTAAGGTTATCAAATTAATGATTGTGTTCATAAACTCACACAAACCAGGTAGCAGGAGGCTGGTGGACCACTAGCCTACTGGGGGCAGATCTGGCAGTTCAGTAGTGCGTTGCTCATTTCCAGTGTTAACCCTAGCTAACCCACCCGCTAGGGTTCAGTAGTGCGTTGCTCATGGGTTTCCCAGTGTTAACCCTAGCTAACCCACCCGCTAGGGTTCAGTAGTGCTTTGCTCATTTCCAGTGTTGACCCTAGCTAACCCACCTGCTGCACACAAACATCACACCATTTTTCAGTTGTGCTCTAAACACTTTTTTATTTATTCAGTTAGACTTCTTCCTTCATTTTATTAACATTTTACATTATTAATATTTGCAACAAGTGAAATGAAAGGTAATGGTGGTCCAACAGCAGACCACTGTGGCACACCACTGGTATGACATCTGATTTGTCTGGATATTATCATCATACTGTAGCAATGTTACTATAGCAACATCCCTTTATTCCATATCCAAGTCATTCCTTTATCACAATAAATTAAAAACAATTCAAGTCAGAATGAACTATTTTATGTAAAGTACAGTTTTACAAAACTATGTAAAATACAAAACTATAAATGTAATCATATTTATTGTTATGTGTATATCTCCAATCTTTCACCATCTTTCTCTAGACTTGCATACTTCATCCCTCACATCAACACGCACACACACACGTGTATATATACTAACTAGAGTTAAAGACTTGCATACTTTACCCCTCACATCAACACGCACACACACGTGTATATATACTTATACACACTAGATTTAAAGGCACCGGTACACTCACACACTAGAGCTATGTAGAATAGACTCACACACTTACACACACACTATTCTACAGCAGGCTACTCACACACTTACACACACACTATTCTACAGCAGGATACTCACACACTTACACACTAGAGCTAAGGCACCCATACAGCAGGCTACTCACACACTTACACACACACTATTCTACAGCAGGATACTCACACACTTACACACTAGAGCTAAGGCACCCATACAGCAGACTCATGCACACACACTAGAGCTAAGGCACCCATACAGCAGACTCATGCACACACACTCCAGAGGGTTAGGGTTAGGGCAGAGGGTCTGTTGGAAGCCTCTGAATGAAGCGGTCTGATTGGTCCAGCATGGCCTGGCTGCATCAGTGTGCTGGCCCTTCAGGTATGACGCTCTTGGAGGGTCAGGTGCAGGCCTCCCGGTATGCGCGTTTGATGGTCTAGTAGGCGGGAGGTGCGTTTGACAATGTCGGGGGGTGTCAGGTACAGGTCTTCTGCCTATGACAGTCGCATAGGTGGGAGGCGCATATGACGTGTGGCAGAGAGGTGCGTCAGGTGCAGGTCTCCTGGTAGGCACGTATGACACTCGTGGGCGGGAGGGGGTGTGGGGGAGGTGGGGGCGCCTCTGAGGCTGCTGTTTCCCCAGAATGAGTCTGGGCGGGGCTTGCTGGCGTTGGGCGGGGTGGACGTGGTGCTAGCGTTAGCGTTAGCGGGGGTGGGGGTGGTCTGGCTGACCCCCTCCGCCTCCCGGGCGATCTGGCTCACCTGCAGCAGCGGGTGGAAGGTAGAAGCGCGGAAGCTGGGCTTGTGGCCGAGAGGGTCTGCCTCGGGGGAGGAGCCTTGCCGGTGGAAGCTGAAAGCAGCACTGGCCAGGCTGTTGTTGCTACGGCGATCGTAGCCGCTGCTGCTGCGGTGGAACCCCTGACGAGAGCGGGGTGATGCCGACCGGGTCGTGGAGCGGCTGGGACGAGTGTGGCGGCACGTGATCCTTGCTGAGGCTCGCCGGCGGGCCTTCCAGGTCAGCAGCATGTAGACCAGCGCCCCCAGGAGCAGCCCCACCACCATGGACATGCAGAACGCCACAATCAGGTCTCCTGCGGAGGCAAGGTCACATACTACAGGGGTCAAAAGGTCACATACTACAGGGGTCAAATTAGTAACCAGATACCACCACGGAATGTTAATTTCTTACATTAATATATATAACATGTAGCCTGGGTGTTCCCATGCTGCCTTGCGCACGATTTGATTCAGCTGCTAAGGCAGCCTGGAGACCATGGAGCAAATTTTTTAAGCCTGAGATAGGGGACCAATCACAGAACAAGGGGAAAGCAAGACGATGATGAGCTATGCACAGACGCATTTGATAGACATCCGTGGCACCCAATAAACGGATCTGGGCATTTTTTCAAATACGAGAAAATTAACGTTTGGTTCCCAGACCACGTCTCATTGAGAAGTGGTGGTGCTAGCCAGGCTATATAACATGTAACTTAATGTATAAATTAGGGCTGTCAAAATAACGTGTTAATTTCGATTAATTAATTACAGAAATAATAACGCGTTAAAAAATGTAACGTTGATTAATCGCTTCGTTACTGAAGGAGGCAGACGAGAAAGCACTGCTTTGAATGAAACATTTAGCCTAGGCCTACGTTTTAAAAAGAACGCCCAGACCAATACTGTTGACAGGAGCATCAATCTACTATTTCTGCAGTAAGGAATTTCCGTTGCTCCCATAAGAGTTTGTCAAGTCTGGAGTAGCACCTCAATGCAAAACAATCCGGAGTTAGGCCTATGAGATAGCACACTGATGATAATAATGCTAGTTAACTTTGCTAACGCTTTGCTGATCCTACCCTATGACCGACTAACTAACCGACAAACTCCCTTAATAAAATGACTACATTTGTTGCACACTTAAAAGAAAAAAAATGTCTTCAAAGGTATGTAGAAGGTGGTTACATTTATTTCCATATATGTGTATTACTATAATATGTCTAAGAGCGTGTAGCTCGAAAACGTTCACTTGGTGAAATTAAAGAAAAAGCAAAACGGGAGCAAGTGTGCGGACATTCAATTTTGTTTTTTACATTTATTTCCATCCCAATAACTTCATACATTACATTTCCGTTTGCACTTGTATTCTATGCAGTGTTGCCAACTTAGCGACTTTGTCGCCATATTTAGCGAGATTTCAGACCCCCCAAGCGACTTTTTTTGTAAAAAGCGACTAGCGACAAATCTAGCTACTTTTCCTGGCGTTCTTGGAGACTTTTTGAGACTCTGATGTGATGGCATGTAATGTCCCTTTTTTACTCATATGAGTAAGCAGTGAGTTCGGCTGTGCTGTGTAAGAGTCTCATGCCTGTTTAAGCCCCAAAAGCGTTGCTCCATGATTATAAAAGTAATGACTGGCCTAGTATCAGCCCTAGTATCGCCTCAATGTTGTCAATGCAGGACAGACTGTCGGCTGAGAGAAAAAAAAATATGTTGGTCTGTCTGAGTGACATTAACTAAATAAATCCAAAATATAGCCATTGTTGTAAGGTTAAATTGTGTGTAGCCTATGGTGAAGTTATAATCAGACTTCAAGCTGTGCAAGGTAGCAGTTGGGAATAGGTTGGAAATGACTGATTTTCAGCCACTTAATGCTCATTCTGGTGTATATTATGACAAGATGTACCGAAGTGTAAAGTGTATCAATTACCCTAATATACAAAGTATGTTAAATTAAATATTTAAATTAGGCTCTTAAAGTTGCCTATTTCAGTAGGCCTAGGAGGAAAAGCAAACAGGTGTAAAGGGGAATTAAAGGGCCATCCGCGGTTTTTTTTTTGGGGGTTTTGGAGGGGGGTTCCGCGACCTGGTGGCGTAATTGATATGCAAATTAGTGCGTGGCGTCATCTAGCGACATTTAGCGACTTTTGGAGCTTTAGCTACTTTCCATTTGAAATCGTCGGCCACACTGACTGCAGCTTTAAAGAGATGAGCCACACTGACTGCAGCTTTAAAGAGATGAGCCACACTGACTGCAGCTTTAAAGAGATGAGCCACACTGATGCTATGCTGCTTTAATTTCTTTGTTCCTACTATTTAGTTTATTTTCTTGAACTGCTATTTCTTATCCTGGACTGCCACCTACTGGATAGAAAAGGCAACAACTATCAGCGCTACACTTTGGGCGCTAATAAGCGCAGCCAGGCAGCTACAACGCTACACTTTGGGGGCTAGCGCAGCCAGGCAGCTACAACGCTACACTTTGGGGGCTAAGCGCCTTCCAGGTAGCTACAGGCGCTACACTTTGGGCCTAAGCAGCCGAGCCTTCTAGCAGCTACACTTTGGGGGCCAAGCGCAGCCAGGCAGCTTCTACGCTACACTTTGGGGGGCTAAGCGCAGCCAGGTAGCTTCTGGCTACACTTTGGGGGCTAAGCGCCAGCCGAGGCAGCTTCAGCGCTACACTTTGGGGCTAAGCAGCCGCCGGCAGCTACAAGTTTGCTATCTGGTACAGGTATATTATCTGATGCAGGATTATTGTCTGGTGCAGGTATGTTATCTGGAACAGGTATGTTATCTGCTACAAGTATATTGTCTGGTGAGGGTATATAATCTACAGGTATATTATCTGGTGCAGGTATGTTGTCTGGCGCAGCAGGAAGGCTGTTCTTTTTAATGGTAATGACTACAGGAAAGCTGCTTTCTACTTATAGTGTTGTAAAACTGACATCACACTCCATTTACTATGAGAACATCACACTCTATTTACTATGAAAACATCACACACTATGAGAACATCACACTCTATGAGAACATCATACACTATGAGAACATCACACTCTATTTACTATGAGAACATCACACTCTATGAGAGCATCACACACTATGAGAACATCACACTCTATTTACTATGAGAACATCACACTCTATGAGAACATCATACACTATGAGAACATCACACTCTGAGAACATCACACTCTATTTACTATGAGAACATCACACACTATGAGAACATCACACTCTATGAGAACATCACACACTATGAGAACATCACATGGCACACCACCATGATATTAACCATACAAAAGCCTCACCATAAGTTTGTTGAAAGAAAGTGGGCCTACCATCTCTCTGTTGCCCTGTTGCCTTAGCCTACCATCTCTCTGTTGCCCTGTTGCCTTAGCCTACCATCTCTCTGTTGCCCTAGCCTACCATTTCTCTGTTGCCCTAGCCTACCATTTCTCTGTTGCCCTGTTGCCCTAGCCTACCATCTCTGTTGCCCTGTTGCCTTAGCCTACCATCTCTCTGTTGCCCTAGCCTACCATTTCTCTGTTGCCCTAGCCTACCATTTCTCTGTTGCCCTAGCCTACCATTTCTCTGTTGCCCTATGCACCATTTCTCTGTTGCCCTAGCCTACCATTTCTCTGTTGCCCTAGCCTACCATTTCTCTGTTGCCCTGTTGCTTACCTATTTCTCTGTTGCCCCAGCCTACCATTTCTCTGTTGCCCTAGCCTACCATTTCTCTGTTTGCCTACCATTGCCTGCCCCCTACCATCTCTCTGTTGCCCTAGCCTACCATCTCTCTGTTGCCCTAGCCTACCATCTCTCTGTTGCCCTAGCCTACCATCTCTCTGTTGCCCTAGCCTACCATCTCTCTGTTGCCCTGTTGCCCTAGCCTACCATCTGTTCCCTTGCCCTAGCCTACCATCTCCCTGTTGCCCTGTTGCCCCTACCATCCATCTCTCTGTTGCCCTAGCCTACAATCTCTCTGTTGCCCTGTTGCCCTAGCCTACCATCTCTCTGTTGCCCTGTTGCCCTAGCCTACCATCTCTCTGTTGCCCTGTTGCCCTGTTGCTCTAGCCATTTCTCTGTTGCCCTGTTGCCCTAGCCTACCATCTCTCTGTTGCCCTAGCCTACCATCTCTCTGTTGCCCTGTTGCCCTAGCCTACCATCTCTCTGTTGCCCTAGCCTACCATTTCTCTGTTGCCCTGTTGCCCTAGCCTACCATCTCTCTGTTGCCCTGTTGCCCTAGCCTACCATCTCTCTGTTGCCCCACTTTCTTTTTCTGATAAAAAACAGTTTTATGATGTGATGTCAATAACCTACAATTTCAGGCAAATTGTTAATGATTATAAAGGGCAAATTGTTAATGATTATAAAGGGCAAATTGTTAATGATTATAAAGGGCAAAAACAAACTTCAATATGGATGCTGTGGCACACAGTTTGGGAAAACAACATGGATTAGGGTTCTGTCCTCGGTTGGGGTTAGGGTTAGGCTCCGACCTCTCAATGATCTTTCCTTCATTGGTTTGGGGAAACACTGCTCTAACCTCTCGAAGATCTGCCATTCATCCAAAACAGTCAGCTTTCTTTTGGAATCTTTCAGAATTACTGGAACAATAATCTTCACGAATAACAACATAACAAATTCTGTAGGCTTCGTGGTGACATGGCAAAACTAAAAAACAAAAGGTTTGCTCTGCCAATTCTACATTTTTGCTAAAACAAGATACAAAAAATAAAATGGTGAATTCATCAACGTGACCAAATCCAGCGTAACTGCAGTATAACGGAGGGCTATCTGCTCTGCTGCTGCAGATCGGCAGAGGACAGAGGAGGCTGGGAGAGCCTGCGCTCATCTGGAAATGACATTTGGAAACACTGGGAAGGACACAAAAACAACTGCAGAGAGTTTTCCAGAAATCTTATTCAAATGTGTTTCTCTGTCCTCAAACAGCAGCTGCTGCCAGAGCTATGCAGTTAGTTTCACACAAAGTACAACAGTTAGTGGTGTGGTCATAAGATATCACATGTCGATGTAATGCTACGTGTGTGTGTGTGTGTGTGTGTGTGTGAGGGGGAGAGTGAAGAGGGAGGAAAGTATCTCACGTAGATCGAACGCATGCAGAAAGTCCATGATGGGATGTGTGCTGTTGTCAGTCATGGTGTGCTGCGGAAGTCTCAAAGGCAAGACGGAATCTCAGGCCTCCACCGTTCCGTCTGCAGGCACGTCTTCACACACTCTTCATCAATCTCACACTCTTCATCAATCTCACGCTCTGCTCTTCATCAATCTCACACTCTGCTCTTCATCAATCTCACACTCTTCATCAATCTCACACTCTTCATCAATCTCACACTCTGCTTCTCACTCTCTCGGCTTCTTCTGTGAATAAGTTTCTCCACCGCTCCCTCTCTCTCCCGCTCCCTCTCTCTGGATTCCCTCCCTTCCTTCTTTCTCTTTCCTTTTCCTCTCTCCCTCTCCCTCTCTCTCCCTCTCTCTCTCTGTCTGCCCATGTCCGTCCCCACGGCCCACAGGATTCTCTCCAAGGCTGCACTCCAGCCTTAACCCAGCCCCTGTGCTCTGCTTCACTTGTTTGTGGAAGAGGAAAGCTGCACTGTCCCATTTCCCATTTCCTGCCTTTCTGTGTAAAATTAGCAACCACTCTTATCTTCCCTGGGCAGTTTTCCGCAAAGGGGTGATTCAGGGCTGTGTGTGTGTGTGTGTGTGTGAGTAATTTCCTCCTCTCAGTCTTAATTAGTGATTGAGAAAGCCAGTCCCCTCCAAAAAGGGATTTATAAATGGAATGTTAGAAAGTTCCTGCCGGAGTGTCTTTACTCCTTAATCCACAACAAAAGTGTCTTTTTACAAGAGTTGGACAAGCTTGGATAAAAGTCTATCAATAAAAAGGATTTATGAAATGAACGATTTGAAGGACTCATTTTGGCCGGCTACCAAAAGTATTTGCTGATGTCTCAAATTCTCTCTCTCTCTCTCACACACACACACACCTCAGGTTTCCTGCCCCGATGCCAATGGCGGTCCTTGGTTCCTGTGTTCTCTAGAGCCGCTGTTGCTCAGACAGGAGAGCAAACCCTGAGCTCTGGCACGGCCTCTGAAGCCCCTGAGCCAATCAGTGAGGCCTGATTCAGCCCCTGGCCAATCACTGAGCTCTGATTCGGCTCTTGAGCCAATCACTGAGGCTTCATTTGACTCCTGAGCCAATCACTGAGGCCTAATACCCCTGTTGTAACACCTCAAACTGGTCATTTTAGTTGGTGTTGCTGGTCTACATTGCTGGTTTAACTGGCCTTGCCAGCTTATGTTGGTCATTCTAGCAAACCAGCATGACCATCTTACACCAACAATGTCAAGCTTGACAGGCTGGTCACCAGCATGACCAATTTACACCAGCTGTATCCCACACGACAGGCTGGTCAAACCAGCATGACCAGCTTCCTCAGATGATCACGCCAGCATATCCAGCTGGTGGTCCAACCAGCTACACCAACAAAGACCAGTAAGAGCTGGAAGAAAACCAGCTAAGACCAGCTAAAACCAGCTACCAGCTAAGACCAGCTAAACCAGCTACCAGCAAAGACCAGCTACCAGCATCAGCTAAGACCAGCATAAGACCAGCTACCAGCATCAGCTAAGACCAGCATAAGACCAGCTCCCAGCATCAGCTGCTTTCTAGCTGTTTTGTCAGCAGCGACGGCGCCTCAGCCAATCGTTATCGTTAGACATTTTCTGACCTAACAGTTTAACGAACTGCTAACTGGAGAGGCTACCCCTTGGCGGCCTGTAGGCGACCTCTAGCCTCATGTTGGCGTGGGGCCAGTGAGCGACCAGTGAGCGACCTCTAGCCTCATGTTGGTGTGGGGCCAGTGAGCGACCAGTGAGCGACCTCTAGCCTCATGTTGGTGTGGGGCCGGTGAGTGACCTCTAGCCTCATGTTGGTGTGGGGGCAGTGAGTGACCTCTAGCCTCATGTTGGTGTGGGGCCAGTGAGCGACCTCTAGCCTCATGTGGGGCCAGTGAGCGACCTCTAGCCTCATGTCCACAAAGGGAGTGATGTCCTCCCAAATGTAGTTTTGCATTGTGGAAGACTACATTTGCCCCTTGTGGCTGATCTAGTTAACTACATTCGCCCTCTTGTGGCTGATCTAGTTAACTACATATGCCCCTTGTGGCTGATCTAGTTAGCTACATTCGCCCTCTTGTGGCTGATCTAGTTAGCTACATTCGCCCTCTTGTGGCTGATC
Organism: Alosa alosa; assembly: GCF_017589495.1. Taxonomy (NCBI): domain Eukaryota; kingdom Metazoa; phylum Chordata; class Actinopteri; order Clupeiformes; family Clupeidae; genus Alosa; species Alosa alosa. The sequence continues at coordinate 36,327,786 of NC_063196.1, read as the reverse complement.
TAGTTAACTGCATTTGCCCCTTGTGGCTGATCTAGTTTACTACATATGCCCCTTGTGGCTGATCTAGTTAACTGCATTCGCCCCCTTGTGGCTGATCTAGTTAACTACATATGCCCCTTGTGGCTGATCTAGTTACCCGTGTTGTTTTTCAGAGCAGAGTGTAACAAATCTTTTCAGAGGAGGAGCAGAAGAAAAATTAAGCAAACATTTGAGTGAAATATAAAATGTTCAAGATTTCGTCATATTTAGAGAGAATATGACAGTGATGGTAATGATGTGGCTTTTTGTCATGTATCTTGAGGGCACTTTTATATAATGATTTAAGTGGCCTTAGGGCGGTTTCACATGCCTGAGACCAACTTAAAATACAATGTAAAAATGTGGAATAACCATTGCATATAGGTATGTAAAAATGTGGAATAATCATTGCATATAGGTATGTAAAAATGTGGAATAATCGTTGCATATAGGTATGTAAAAATGTGGAATAATCGTTGCATATAGGTATCATTGCATATAGGTATGTAAAAATGTGGAATAATCATTGCATATAGGTATGTAAAAATGTGGAATAATCATTGCATATAGGTATGTACTTGATGCCTCAACAGTCAACATTTCTTATCCCTGCTAAAAAAACCCAGCTAGAAACCGGCTTATGCTGGTAGCTGGGTTTAGCTGGTCTTTGCTGGTTTTCTTCCAGCTCTTGCTGGGCTTTGCTGGTGTAGCTGGTTGGGCCACCAGCTGGATATGCTGGTGTGACCATCTGAGGAAGCTGGTCATGCTGGTGTGACCAGCCTGTTATGTGGGATACAGCTGGTGCAAGATGGTCATGCTGGTAACCAGCCTGTCAAGCTGGTCATGCTGGTTTGCCAGCACTATAGACCAGCAACACCAGCTAAAATGACCAGCTTGAGGTGGTACAACAAGCAAAACCAGCTGAATTACCATCATAAGCTGGGAAAACCAGCTGAAGGTATGTTTTCGCAAGAGTTTTGCTGGTCTACCAGGTCAACCATAATAGGGTGGTCAAACAAGCTGGTTAACAAGCTGGTCAACCAGCAAACCACCTTTAGCTGGTCAGGCTGTTTTTTTCAGCAGGGATGTTTCTGTAGTTTGATAGATTACATTTCAGTGTGTTGCCCAGCTTTTGTTAGGTTTTTTAAAGCTGAGAGATCAAGGGAGACACCCAGATATTTGACTGGCCTGTAGGCGACCTCTCGCCTCATGCTGGTGTGTGGCACTATCCCACCGGTTTGATGGGTAGATGAGCCACCAGGGCTTCCCACTGACTGAAAACACAGTACAGGGGCCACTAAACCTGACTTCCTGTGATTGTGTCTTCCAGGGCGTTTTCGAAAATCCCATCAACACTCCCTCTTTGGCATGGAGTCTCACTTGCAGTTACACAGGGCACGCTTACAGCAGACAGAATGGAAAACATTTTACGTTGGCTTTGTTAAATAAGGAGAATTTGGTGCACAGCCACAAAGCCACCGTGTAAGCACGGTCATTTCCTTCTTCACATGAAAATCTCAGACTTTTTGGAAATTACCACTAAAAACCAGTGTGGCACCAACCTGTTGTGAGCAGTCATTGAGCATAAAGCTCACTTAATTATTTATGTCATTGAGCATAAAGTTCACTTAATTCTTCATGTCGGTGCAGAATAAGCATAAGGAGGTGCTACATATCTGCTAAAATGGACCATTTTATTTCCCATTCCAATTATAGAGTTGTAAACATGGTTGAAGAATAGCCTATGAGCATGTTTTGGACGGACCAAGTGGCTGGGGGCAGCCGTGGCCTACTGGTTAGCATTTCGGACTTGTAACCGGAGGGTTGCCGGTTTGAACCCGACCAGTAGGAACGGCTGAAGTGCCCTTGAGCAAGGCACCTAACCCCTCACTGCTCCCTGAGTGCCGCTGTAGCAGACAGCACACTGTGTCGGGATTAGTGTGTGCTTCACCTCACTGTGTGTTCACTGTGTGCTGTTTGTGTTTCACTAATTCACGGATTGGGATAAATGCAGAGACCAAATTTCCCTCACGGGATAAAGAAGAGTATATATACTTCTAGTTATACTTGCATGCCTTCTATGTCAACCTCAGAGAACAAGGCAAAATACTCATCCATTCTATGTCATCTTTAATGCAGGAATAGTGCGTAATACACACTCATGGCTGCAGAGGGCGCTCTTAAAGAAAGGATAGTGTGTAATACACACTAATGGCTGCAGAGGGCGCTCTTAAAGAAAGGATAGTGTGTAATACACACTAATGGCTGCAGAGGGCGCTGCTATTGAAGGGATAGTGCGTAATACACACTCATGGCTGCAGAGGGCGCTGCTATTGAAGGGATAGTGCGTAATACACACTCATGGCTGCAGAGGGCGCTCTTAAAGAAGGGATAGTTAGTAATTCATGTTTGGAACTGCAGAGAGTGCTCTTAAAGAAGGAATAGTGTGGGGACAGTATAATTGTTACCAAGTTTTAGATGTAAGAAGTTCTTTTACATTTTGCAAAATGTATCATCTTTTGTTTCAATCACTGTGTTCATCTTAGGCACTGGACACAGACACAGCTCTATATGGCAGCGTTGAGCAGAATTAGGTTGAGCTCACCGCTCTCATCAGACCTCTGTCTCTGTGGAAATCACACCTGTTAAACTCTCGCGGGGACGACAAAATCGGAAATGCAGATGTTTTGCTCTACACGCTTTTGTCCTCTGCCTTCGAGTGGATACTGTGATCTAACTATGTTTACTATGTGAAGGCGGCAGCACACTTTGATTTTTTCTATCCCAGAGCTAACTTGCAATGCAACTTGCCATTAAGTTAGTTATAGTAAGTTAACTCTGGAGTAGCAAAAAAAAAAAAAAGCAAAGTTTGCCATCTTAACATACCGAAGATCACAAAAGGACAAAAGTGCGTTCAGGAAAATGTCTGCATTTCAGACTTTTTCGTCCCTGCAAGAGTTTAACAGGTGTGATAGATACGGTGGTACGGATCTCAATGGGATGCATGTTAACTGGGAATAAACAATTAGCACGTCATCACGAGTAGCACGTCATCACGAGTAGGCGTTTTACCTTATTTACTGCAGTCGTGACTGATTAGACAAATAGTCAATCATAATACTAGGCCTACTTCTGTGCAATAAGTTGCTCCTTAGATCTAAGTTCATGTTAATTTGGGAGCGTGCAGCCTGCAGCTCATGCTAACTTGGGAAGTGGAGAGAGTTGTTTAGGAAGAGTTTAAATTACATTAAACAGTTGTACTGAAAAAACATGAACAATATCAGCTGGGTTTGAACCCAAGCCACACAGAACACAGACATGGAACCCACGCCACACAGAACACAGACATGGAACCCACAGCCACACAGAACACAGACATGGAACCCACGGCCACACAGAACCCAGACATGGAACCCACGCCACACAGACATGGAACCCACGCCACACAGAACACAAACATGGAACCCACGGCCACACAGAACACAGGCATGGAACCCACGCCACACAGACATGGAACCCACGCCACACAGAACACAGACATGGAACCCACGGCCACACAGAACACAGGCATGGAACCCACGGCCACACAGAACCCAGACATGGAACCCACGCCACACAGACATGGAACCCACGCCACACAGAACACAGACATGGAACCCACGGCCACACAGAACACAGGCATGGAACCCACGCCACACAGAACACAGACATGAACCCACGGCCACACAGAACACAGACATGGTTTGCGGCACGTTATCAGGAGCAGCATTGTTGCGTTTTCTGAAAACGTTTTGTATCTCTGTGAAATGGCTTCTATCCCAAATTAAAATGGCAACTTTGCCTATGCCTAAAAGGTGGAAGTAATCTTGTTGTCTCATGACATTGCAAATGTTTGATAGCGTGTTGGTTAGCACGTCAGTCTCTCAATCTTGTATGTCAGTGAATCCCAAAATAGCAGGGGTATTTTTTGCAAAGGCTCATGTTTGTTGTTTTTTGGACAGTCAAAAAAGGTTTAGTTAGGCCCATGTCGTTTTATTTGTCATGGACACAAATTAAGGGGGACATTTTCTTACTAACCCATATTTCTTCAGTGCTGTTAAATTGGCTTTTGTAGGGAAGAAGGAGCCCTTATTTACGGTGAATTACACTGTAAAATGACTTCATGTGTTTTTACACCAAAGGGGCTCTTTTTCCAGTATTAATGTATAAGGTAGGGTTTAGTAGTTATTCAAACAAAGAGAAATACTTTACAATTAATTTACTTTATTATTACTTTTTATCTTTGATGTTAACAGGCAGGTTGAGCCTTTCTTTAGGGCTCCATACGTCACTTCTGGGTTTACATCTTCAATCTCTACCGCCCCCCAAAAAATCTTCCAGGGTCCACTTCATCGTTATAGATCAGGGCCCGGTTTCCTGATAACGATGGATACACGCACTTACGAGGGTTTTCTACGAATCATCTTAAGATCGTTCGTTTGTTTTTTCCGACTGTTTCCCGAACATGCTTATAGCGTTAACGCGCGTATACTGCTCTTACGACACTCGTACAGGGAGCTGTCCACATTAATAGTTCTAAAATATCCTCTAATTTGATGGTGATGTAAGGTGACTGCACGTCATAGCTAGGCCTACACATTAATTCACTCAGAGATGTGATCATCAATACGAAAATAAAAAAAACTTTGACATTTGCATGTAAGCATCCCAAGTAGGCTACATACCACTGATAGTATATTTTTACTACCATATTTCTCTTAAGACTCAATCAGGACGATGCAAGATCAGGATCCAGGCTTTATTCTTTTCAATGAGGGGCCAGTGGCCCTCAAGGGAGAGAAGTACATGTTTGTTTCACCCCATTCTGGATTTCACCAGATTCTCAGTATTCTCTGACTTCTCTCACTACACAGAAACAGTCTACCAAATTTAAGTTACACACAAAGAGAAGGAGTGACCTACTAGTATGAATATGCAAGGTAAAGGTGTGGTGTGTGGGGGATGTGGCCTTTTGGCCAGCTTCTATTGTCTTTTAATTAAAACTACCCCCTTTCCTGGGAAGTCCTTCAGAGGCCTGGACACATGCTGTTCTACAAACATTAACATTTCACACCTGGGACTTCCGGTAATGGCGGGGTGCTGAGAGGCTGCGATAGACCAACCCTCCTGATTATAACATTTCACACCTGGTGATAGGCAAAAGGCCTCTAGACAAGCTTTCATTGAATTCAAGGATAAAAAAAGGATGCTTGCATACAGACCAAAGACACACAGGGTACACATGGGTACAAAAAATCACAGATGACCATAAGAAATACGCAGTATGTACATATACAGAAATGAGGCTGATTCACAACACTTTCACCACACACAGACATAAATAATTGTAATTATTTAAGATTAGGGGCCCTATCATGACATTCTAAAGTGCATCGTCACTTTCGTCAAAAGTCTACCCTGCTGAAAAAACAGCTAGAAACCAGCTTATGGTCTTTGCTGGTTTTCTTCCAGCTCTTGCTGGTCTTTGCTGGTGTACAGTGGGCATCGCTTTCAAATGACCACTTAATTAAGCATTACGCGGCCTGAAGCTACGTGAAGCTTTAGTACCACTTTCAGCTACAATGGCGTCGCTCTGCCACTGCACATCGCTCTGCCTCGCGGTCCCTTCTGAAAAAAGCAGGATCTACCATTAAACATAATTGTTGCCGAGTAATCCCAGCCTACGAATTCAATAACAAAATAAATCATGCATAATTAAACATTACCTCGATTTAGGCTACTTGGGTATGTCTTAAGGCTTGACTACACGGTGGTAACGAAAATCGAAATCGAAATTTGCTGTCTACATTATTGTCAGTGTTGGGGTTAAGCATACTTCATAAAATCAAAACAGTGGTGTGATAATTGAGCCAGTAGAGAAATAACTGTTCAGAATTAATCTGTAGCCTTGGGTAGGCTTCTGCAGAAAACAATGTTGTTGCCGATTTAATACTATCTGGCGGCGTTTTTTAACAGGCTCGCAATAGAGGCTTAGACAACTATGACCCACGTTTTGGTTTAAGTAAATTAATTTGCCCTACTTCTTGACTGCAATGTAGTCAGTTGACTGCTTGACATGTCATTTTTATTTTTCTGTACAATAAACAAATACATCTGCTTTATGCCGCAGAATTACATTCATATTTGGAACTGACATAGTCAATGCATCGTTCCACTACGTTAGTGTTTCCCAAAACCATAGTAGCAACGAACGTTCACAACCACTATCGTAAAGTTGTGTAGTTACAACTACACCTCTCGACCTGTGGTAGAATGCTAGAAGCATAGTTCAGGGATCTTCATGTCAAAGACGTCACTGGCGCCAGTTATTTGTTTGCAAATTAATAATTATAAATATATTTAGGTTTCTAATTGATATTTACACTTCTAACCACCATACATCCATATTTTAAAATGCCCAAGGCAGAAAATACATAAATTAAAAGTCAATTTGCAGCCATGTGCACGTAAGTAAAAGTCACACACCTGCAGATAATAATAAGGTGGTGCGCACTTTTGACGGAGTCAGCTGAGAATATGTAGCCTTTGATTTTCATGGAGGGGAGGTCCTTGTTAGTTTACGCAAAACCAAGCCAAGAAGGCTGATTCTGATTTTGATAATATGATCTGCACAAAAGATAAACTTAGGAAAACAACAATGTCAATATTGTTGTCAACGTCTTAACCCAGATTCGAACTCTTGGACAGGGGACTGGTAACTGCTGTGCAACGGCGGCTGTCATCTGCCGGACTTAACGCAATGCGCCACAGAAGTATGTGCAGGTGCCCGTTCACGTGCTACTAAACGTCATTAACCACCTTAGTCCAGACTACTGAAGTTTGGAAACTATCATGGTCCAAACTTACAGTACTATGTAAATCACGACAGTTTTGGGAAATGTAACAGTCGTTACATGTTGGTTAGTTGAACGATGCATCCTGTTAGTAAAAAGCTAACCTCCGTAGTTGTACGGGAAACGCCCCCCAGATCAGCTAGGCCATTAGCAATCTGTTTATTTTATTTTATGAAGCCTACACAGTATATCACATGCCACATTCTCACTTTCAATAGACAGGTGCAATAGCCATTGGTCAAGTATTGAGTATAAAGCAATTAAGATAGTACCCTATACAAAAAGTACTTCATACTATCATAAAAATTCATTAAAACGAATAGCATTTTGCGACAAAACACTGGATTAAATATAGTAGGCACAGGAGAAAACTTGTACATCCATTGGCCCGTGGGAGATCACATGCCAGTTGCCTCTCCCTTCAGTATGACTTGTTCGGCTGTGAGCTTGTTTAAGCCAAAAAAAAAAAACTATTGCAGATATCAATCGTCTTTGTTCATGGGTTTGGCCTCACAGCAGAGGCTTAGACAACTATAACCCACGTTTTGGTTTCATAATTTGCACTACTTATTGTCTGCAATTTAGTCAATTGACTGCTTGACAGGTTATTTTTATTTTTCTGTACAATACACAAATACATCTGCTTTATGCCGCAGAATTGTGCACTTGGATAGCCTATAAACGGGCACATTTTGGAGAGAATGCACGCAAGAATCTGTAGGCTATTTGTGGCTGGTTACCAGCAAACAATGTTTAATGCATTAACTCAAGGCGTCAAACATTTTCTAAACAATACAAACAGAAAGGATGCAGCAGGCAGCAAATGTAGAAGAGTCATTTCCAGTGGAAGAACAAAATGCTGAATGAAGCCCAAATTTATGAAGGCATATCTGGCAAGTTGTTATTTTTTGAAGGCGTAAATGGTTGGGCTATAGGTCTAGTTTGCAAGAAGGAGACATAAAGCGTGAGCATGCCACACTATCCACAGCTGTGGTAGCGGGGGTAGGAGGATTACTGTTAGCGCAGGATTTATATAAAATTCTTCAACAGAAGGCCTGCCTTGAATGCAGGCTTGTGGTTTGTGCAGCCTACAGTAAGTAGGTCTAGTGAGTTAGGAGTCCTCTAGACTTCTTTTCAGCTATCTCAGAGGTGGAAAGTTGGATTAGTTGGGGGCAGGGCGGGTTAACAATTCATAGACCCTTGGGAACAAATGTCTGATGGCCCCCCCTGCCCCCCAGCCAACGTGAATCGGGCGGTCAGTTAATAGGCCTATATCGTGAAGATTTGTATTGCCATTTAAGGCACGAGCGCATCTGTGAGGCCAAGCCTCACCAAGTAGCCCGTTTGTTTACAACTAACATTACATTTAATTAAACTGCTTATAGGCTATGCTGAAATAGTTTTAACATTTTGAATATCAGTGTCGGGTGAATTAGGAAATGCCTTATGGCTGAAAGCTGCTTGGGATCCCCACTGTCAAGCAATAACCATACAAAAAGTTAAAAACAGATGACATGATGCGCGTCACTGAGATAATGGGCAAATAATATAGCCTAGATATTCCAATATATTCAATACATGTGTTTATTTTAGAGGGGATATTCGAACGTCATTTTTGAGCAATTTTGACAGCCCTAGTCCACTGTAGGCTCGCCAATCGTCTATTAACACCTTCCACCTAACCCGGTGAGTGGGGGTCGCTATAATGCGTGTGAAATAGCACCATTGAGTAGCCCTCGCGAAAATAGCCTTAAAAAGACATGTAAAAAGATATGTTTTGAAAACTAGCATTAAACTGGATTCGATCCACAAAAAAGCAACACCGCGTGACTCTCTCCATCCTGATTCCCTACTCTTTGAGCCAACTAATATATTCTGTTGAATCAATTAACTATTGTAGGCTACCATTAATTAATAATGTAGGCAACACCCAGGTAACATGTTGTCCAGGCTATCTGAAACAAGGGGTTGCCTCTCATCTACAACAACTGGTTACGTTGGGCTGCTACAGTCGTCAGTGCACTGTGCACAGTAGGCCTATGCTACTCTTTGTGGTTGATCAAAAAAAAATAAAAAGATGTATTTGGTGATGGCGTTATTGTAGGCCTAGTAGACCTAAATTCTGAGAAATTAAATGGTACGGAAACTTGATCTACATAGCGCACCAGACCGATGTCTTCAAGGGTTGAATGAAGGAGTTTGCAAAAATTAGTGTATTTTTCCTTGTCTGAGGCCTGGTAGTCGCTCAGACAAGGAGTTATAAGATAAAGGCAATACCATTTGTGTCACCCAATGCAGTTCAGTGAATTAGCAAGATACCATCAGAAGGCAACAATCATAAAGCACAGTCTTGTATGTAGCTCTCTCCCCTAAGTTATAAAGCTGTCTGCGTGTTGTAGGCTAGATTTCGTGTGAGTTCTTTCTATCTGCTTACTTTTGTGAGTTCGACCACCTAGGCTATGTTATAGGCGTTCTATGAGGTTCCAGTGTTTAGCTGTGTCACAAAACAATAAGCTTTGTCAGACTACTTTTAAAATGATATTCAGGGCTATATACATTTTAAACATTCGGGCTGAAGACCCGACAAAGCCTTCGTTAATTCTTCAGGTGGGAAGTGTCAGGAATTTTCATACGAGAGACGCTCTCATTGGTGGTTAGTATATGAAGTAGGGAATTGACAGCAACATATCCAATCACATTATGAGAGATGCTGAATTTAACATTAACTTCGCGATGTTTGATTTTAAATTAATGTAAATTTAGCCGGGACTGTAAGCTGTCACGTGGGTGCTCGATGTTTTCAGTGGGTGCCGAGAGACGGAGCATCCACGGTATTGGCCTATGACAAAGCGTATCTCGCGGTCGCATCCATAACAAACAAACATGCAATGTGAACGTCTGGGATTGGGAAGAGCACTAAATGCTCTACCGAATAAGCACGAAGTCAAACCTTTAAAAAAAAAACACTCTTTAATAATAAAAAAAATAAACCGCTAATGAAGTAAACTTGTGACCATCAAAAATCGTTTATAAGCCTGTAACTCTGTGATAACAGGGCGTAACAGGAAGGCATTTGGCTGAGCAACGGAGGTTAATATGCTCAATATTTTGTCCAAATGATGTCTGTCTATCATCGTTGCACTTTCGGAGAAAACCAGAATGTTTAATTTGTCCTCGCGTTTCTTCTCGGGCTGCAAACGGGATTCACTCGCGAGTTAACCAAATATTTCTTTATTAGGGCAGGGCAGGCATATTTCTGGCTATTAAATTATTTCTAAACCAGTCTGCTAAAGTTTGTAGTGAAGTCTGTGTAGGGTTTTCCAGGCTCCATTTCTTTTTACGAGACACCCTGCTCACTTGAGCCATCTACCGGTTGTTTGGGTTGTTGCAGCGTCACACTGGGAAAATACAAATTAAAGTCGCGTGATACGGCGTGATCGCATACGGGACCCTTGAAGTGAAGCTGGCCAAGTCGAAGCACTGCCCACTGTAGCTGGTTGGACCACCTGCTGGATATGCTGGCGTGACCATCTGAGGAAGCTGGTCATGCTGGTGACCAGCCTGTCAAGCTTGACATTGTTGGTGTAAGATGGTCATGCTGGTTTGACTAGCCTGTCGTGTGGGTTACAGCTGGTGCAAGATGGTCATGCTGGTGACCAGCCTGCCAAGCTTGACATTGTTGTTGTAAGATGGTCATGCTGGTTTGACCAACATAAGATGGCACGACCAGTTAAACCAGCAGTGTAGACCAGCAACACCAGCTAAAATGACCTGCTTGAGGTGGTACGACAAGCAAAACCAGCTTGTCAACCATCATAGGGTGGTCAAACAAGCTGGTCAACCAGCAAACCACCTTTAGCTGGTCAGGCTGTTTTTTTCAGCAGGGTATTCAAATTTAGTAGGATGTCCAGTTCACATTGGGAGGGGTTTCGTTATCAAACGTGGAGCGCATGGCGCAACAAGGTGTTCCTAGGTTTTTATAATCAGTCATATGGGTGTGTTTGGGGCGTAACATCATTTTAAACCAATGAGAATGACATCTATCTTTCCCTCTAACGGTGCAACGCGCAATATGTCAAATAAATGCATCGGTATTTTGGCATTCAACGCCGCATTTGAAGGAGGCTGCTTGCGAGACCGTATGGAATAGTCATTCTTAAACCATGCTTTACTGAAACCTAGCATAGCCTTCACGCATTTGCACTCATCTATTATTTGAACTCATTGGCAAAGTGAAACTAACTTCACCAAGGAGTCAGTCAACGACATGACAGTTATATGCAGTTACTTTTACTATTGACTGACAATGGGAAAAAGCAACACTTACCCTATTGCTCAAATGACTGAATAAAAGAACATTTATCCTGCAGAGGAGTTGCTTACAGTATATCTCGTGACAGTGCGTCTTCAGCTGTGCTCCATACGTGTCTCTCGCCTCTCCCCTAATCACTTTTAACCATCATTACCAATTTGCAAATGATGGTGAATAACTACTCATCATGAGATGTACAGTATTTCGTAATATCTTTATTCTAATTATGTTTCCCAATCGTGCAATTTGTACTGCTTTGCATGGATGTGCGCTGGTGTGTGTTCATGAATGATAGAAGGATGGTGCGTGCACCTGCCAATATGACTGTTGACATGCGCTCTTAAAATAGCATATGAACAACTCGCCATTGACTTCTGACCAGGTTTAGGTGGTGTAAGATAGCGATTTTTAGACAACGCGCCAGGCCCCTCCCTAGGTTGTTAATTGCCACAGCCCTGGGCGCAATGTTTAAAAAATAAACGTGCAAAATACCGAATTAAACTTGAAAAACGAGTTTTACGCCATGCGCTGGTGTCCAAAATACAGCCCTAGATTGTTTCACTGTACAATAATGTTTCGCGGTGTCACTTAACAACAACACGTTTGAATATAAGAAAGAAGTCAAGTAAGAAAGTGAGGAAATGTGTAGGCTTAAATAACACAGTATAAGCCTAGGCTTAGATTTTGACACAGCACAGACTAAGCCACTTATTCCTTTCTCTGCTTTTACTCATAGGCCTAATAAAAGAGAAACCTACACTTATCCAAAGATAATGGCAAACTATTCTGGCAACGTCTCGTTTCATAACTTGATTGCATTTTTATCTGCTTTTAATCACATTATTATGACCATTAAATGTACGCTATTTTGCACGCTAAAATCTGATTCATCACAAGTAAATACCTGTTAAAACGTGGACCACTCGTAGATCTACGAGTGTTTTCACAACACTCTTAAGCTACGATGGTTTCGGGAAACAGTCAGCAAATCTTAAGATGTTCTGAAGCCAGAGGCGTCATTAGATGTAGAGCTGCCCTGGGGCACAAGCCCCCCTAAGAGAGTCTGGGGTGTAAGAAAGTTTTGTTTATTTTAAAGTATAAATGCATCAATCTGGTGCACTTTGAAAAGAAATTCAGAGGTTAGATGTACTTATGTTTATGTATGGATGGAAATATTTGTGCTGTAGCCTAAACTATTTTGCGCTTCAAAATTGTAACCATGCACACACAGGTGGAATAGCTATGATGATACAGCAGTAAGTTCACAACTACAAAGCATATTTACTGAGTTTCACAGTTCAGAAATGGTCAAAAATAGTGTACATTTCTAGCCTGGCGAGCCAGACCCACATTAAAATGTAGGTTTCTGGGCACTCACCGTTCGCAGTGCTCAGTCCGAGGGGCGGGATAATCAGTTGTCTTTCAAATTCCCTCTGCACGCATAATAGGACAGCGGCAGCTTATAAGTCCCATGCATTTCCCACCACCAGGAGCTGGTTGGCTAGTTCAAACGTTTGCCAACATAATAAAAGCTTAACTTCGTGTCACACTGTTCGCCAGCAGCAACATCCATCTTATTTGTTTTCAAGTAGCAGGGAATTCAAGCCAAACCGTTGCAACTCTGCCATCAATCATTATGTTAAGCCCACCAAACAACTCTATACACGATTTCATTGGCCTGATTAAGTTTCGATTTCTGGAGCTCACAAGCCAACGGAGAGTTGCTAGACTAGCCCTGGCAGCAAATTAATTTGCTGCCGCTAGGGGCGCGTCTAGATTTCTAGGCTAGTACATTTCAGCTCTTCATGAAATTATGCGGTAGCCTAGTGGTCACCTGTGTTGTTCAGCTAGTTAATCTAAGATAAGCTAGTTATATTGGTCATTGTAATGGGCATCTATACATACTATATCTTCCTTTGTCAGGACAGTCTAGGCTGCCCATATCTGGGAAATGTGATAATATTTGTCTTATGTAATATGTCTTATGTCAGCCTTTATATCAAGAAAAATGTATTTGCGTCTCATTATCCCTCCCTATTTTTAAGTCTAGACCTAAAAATACCTCTTTAGTGCCTCCCATAGTTAGGTATGGTGCAGTGTGGAACTTCAACCACCTCCTGCTGAGTCCTCGTGTGACTGGCACCCCAGTCATGCATGGGATGGTGGTCACTGACCATACCTGACCCACTACTAACCCACTCTACATCTCTCCAGTTGATCAAGCTCTTCTATTACAAAGCAGAAGAACTTGATCAGCTGGAGACTTTGCTCACTGTCATGCACAACTGACAGACTGAGGAAGTCATTTGTCCCCAGTGCCATTGAACTGTTCAATGCTTCACTAAAGGGAAGAGGAGAGATAGACCTAATACTTAATACTTAATACTTTATACTTAATACTTAATACTTAACACTTTATACTTAATACTTTATACTTAACACGTTATACTTAATACTTTATACTTAATACTTTATACTTAATACTTAATACTTTATACTTGACTAATGGCAGTAACCCTATTACTTCAACATATTAGTGCACTGCTATAGTTTTTATTATATTACTTTGTCTACATTATTCTCGTATTTGTCCATATTTATTTGATGCTGGTCTCCAGACTTTATTCTTGCACTGTTGCACTGTTGGACTTACTTATTTGCACCATCACCATGACACTCACTCTCATAGAGCTGTACTGACCCTAGGTAGATGGCAGTGGTGGTTGGTGGTCAACATTTTTGGTGAAGCAAACCCCGTCGACCGACGCCCTGAAATGCGCGCGCACCTGACCCCCCACCTCTGGGTCGCCTAACACACCTTTTATTCACAGAAAAGTCAGTGAGGTTGATTGTATAACACATATGTTGACATAGTATGGTCTAAATGACACACACACACACATAAACAAAAGCTGTAAGATTAATTAGAGCTACACAGGTTATTTAACTGAGAAAGCAAGACCTGTTTCGTTGAAAGCCCACTCACCACGTCAAGGTACAGGCCACAAGCGGGGTGTTAGACAGGAGTAGACAAGAGACAAGGTTAGTGGCTTTTTTTTTTTGCATACTTTTGTTAGACATATTGTTGACAAAGACATACAAACATCACAAGGACATACACAGAAAAATAAATGCTAGGCTAATGAAAAATCTTAACTCTAACTCCATCTTAACCTACACAAGAGCCCACCACACCACCAAGCTTCAGCTAATGTCCTCTTAGGCCAGACTCATTGGACATAATTCTTCATTGCTGTGGCCTTTTATGATCCTATCAGCAACATGTCTTCTATGCCACTGCTCATGCCCTGTAAATGCAGGCTCTAAGCAATGGCAAATGACACTCCCCTTCATGCTGCCAGCATTTAACCACATTGAAATATCCAAGATACTCTTAACCAGCCTAGGCATGGTCTAGGTCGGTTAGGTTGGTCCGTCCCGTTGATGCGGACTGAACCAATAACCATAACAACTCTAACCAACCACCATTGACCTGCAGTTAACACTGAACTACAATACAAAAAGGCAGAGGGAGAAAAATCCACTCAAACTGCATGTTTTTTTCAGGAGGGCAGATAATAACTTCTGAGCTTACCTCGAAAACATAACTGGAAAGGAAAGACATCCAGCATACCATTTTTCTTTCCCTAAACTGTTCACCTCGAATTCCTGCTGTACTGCATTCTGTGTATCCTCTCTCTCCTGTTCTTCCCTCCAGACAGTTAGGGTTAAATCACTACAAAATATGAAAATACATAAGTTATTGTAAAGATGTTACATAGAGGTTATTAAGTTGGTGAAGTCTGATTCACTGGAATTCTCTGTTCCGCCCTTGGTGTCGTTAGCTAAAATGGGATTATTGGAAGAATTTTTTATTTTATTTTTTTACTTTTTTTTGGTGAAGCACTGCTTCACCTGTAGTCTTATAGAAGCCTCCTCTGGTAGATGGGACAGGCCCTTGAGTCGTGGACCTGCTAAAGGTTTCTTCCTATATGTATCTCCAAAAGGGAGTTTTTCCTCGCCCCTGTTACCCATGAGCCTTCTCTTCTTTTCTCTGATTGTCTAACATTCTGTAAAGCGCCATAGACATGTGTAATGTTTTGGCACTCTATAAGTGAAATTAAATTGAAATTTTATTTGAAAATTAATTTGTGCATTAATGTCACTAGGGAGCAATATATTATTATATTATATTATATTATATTATATTATATTATATTATATTATATTATATTATATTATGACATCTGGCGATATAAGAACCATGATGGTGGTTAAGGTATTCTCTGGTTAAGCAATTCACAAAACTGTTTGTACTGACATACTGTAGGCTAAATAGTTTAGATGAGAATACATTATAATTTTGGCCCACAGTTGGAGACCATGGAGAAATGTGTTGCAATTAATTGCGATTAGGCCTACAGATGCATGCGTTATATCCTCGTATTCGGTAAGGTCTGCTGTTTATTGTGATATACGGTTTGCCTTGTGTTGAGTGAAGAGTTTGTATGCAGAGATATGTGCAGAATTCATTTCATGTAAATTCAATGTTAGGTTTCTCGCGAACCATTTATCACATTATCGCGTTAATATCATTGGACAGCTTAGATTGCGCAAATTCACGTGATATCTGTATGTTATCTGTCAAGTCAAGTCAGATTTATTTTTAAAGCGCATTTAACATGCACATAGTGCAACCGAAAGCGCTCCACAAACAAGACACACAACAAGACCAGATCTGTGTGCCGAGTACCCCGAGAGAAATTTAGTTGAATTTGGACTTGACATTTTACTGGGGCACAGCAGTTCAATATCAGTTCAAGGCTACTCTTGCTAATTATTCAGTCTCATATGTCATGTAGTTGCTTAATTCTAGTGGAATAACAATATTTGGTGCTGAAGGAGACGGAGCTCCGGCAGGGTCTGTTGTGGACCTCCAAATGAGTCTAATATGTTAACCTATTAATCGTCTTTGCAGAGTAGACACCAAGCAT
This sequence comes from Alosa alosa, assembly GCF_017589495.1. Lineage (NCBI taxonomy): Eukaryota > Metazoa > Chordata > Actinopteri > Clupeiformes > Clupeidae > Alosa > Alosa alosa. The sequence goes on along the minus strand of NC_063196.1, from coordinate 36,311,569 downwards.
TTCCTTCAGATATCCCCATGGGATAAACGTTTTCTATTTGCTTTAGATAGAGTAGCTTGCTATGCGCGTGAGAACAATGAAGAGGTTGGTAATGGGATTTCAAAGTAGTGCTGACTCGGACAGAAATGCTTAAATCGCTGGTGGAATAGAGGCTTTGTGTGTGTGTGTGTGAAAGAGTTTACCGCGTGTACTGATTTGATAAGGGAGGGTGTTTCGTCCTATCCCAAAGGGATGCTTCGGTGTTGGCCCTGTGCGTATTCTACTGCGCGAGTCTGCGGGTTGGGTAGAGGTGACTGCTGGGTACCGTTGCAGGGGTATACCCACGTCAGCAGTCTGGTTACCACGTCGTGACCGCTGAACAACTCATGCACAGAGTGACAGGCTGCAGCATTCCTCACAGAGCTTTACTATCATAGGTATGAAATAGAATCCACTCCTGGATGGATATAGGTAGGCTACTTTCAGCGCAAGCGATCGTATTTAACACGCGAAAAAGTTACATGTGTTCTCCATTGAGATTACACCATTGCAGGATGACATGGGTATTCCCACGCACTCAAGTTTCCCTTTTTACTCTAGAAACGCAACGATGTTGATTCGCATAGTCTAACAGGGTTCATATATTAAGTTCGATCTATCTATCTATCTATCTATCTATCTATCTATCTAATTCTCTAGTGAACTCATCATCAGAGTGTGGTTTCAATATACACTTCTTGATTAATACCTTAATAATATACATCTGAACAATTTCAGATATGGCTGCTTTTAATATTGAGTGTTTCAACACTCTTCAAGAAAAATCTGAAAAATAAATGACGTAGGCTACACATACTCCCGACCATGAATGGTGAATTTAAGTCATCCCTATTGGCCACAGAGGAGCTAAATATTCACTGGAGCTATTCTCTGATTGGCCAGACGAGAGCTTCTAAAGATCTTAAATCCTAGAGAGTGAGAGAGAGAGAGAGATTGTGGGTGAGAGAGGGAGTAAGGGAGAGAGAGATTGGTGGAGAGAGAGAGGAGTGAGAGGGAGAGAGAGAGATTGCGGGGCAGAGAGAGTGAGAGAGAACGAGGGGAGGCATACACCGCAGTTTGCAGCAGTATCTTGTGTGAGTTTTGCCTGAAGAAGAATGCAGTGTGTGGTATTCAGACTCAACCCAGCTGGAGTACCTGCGCGCTGATCCCAGACTGGAGGTGTGAGCGGCTGAGGAATGTCGGGGCTTCGTCACCAGAGACAAAGCTGATCCCAGCGCGCGGGGATGGCGTCCCCTCGGCTCAGGGGCATTGCTGGGGAGGTGCAGAGGCTGCAAGGTAAGAGCTTACTCCCCCCCTCCCCTCACTGAGATGTGACCTACCTACAACAGTGAAGACAGAGACAGGATGATGCAGCAGAAACAGAGATATGATGAGTCAGCAGAAACAGAGATAGGATGATGCAGCAGAAACAGTCTGCCGCTCCAGCAATAACTCCCTATAACAAGCAGGTGTTCAGAAGCACTGGAACAGTCAGCAGCTGCATGGGTTTCCTCCTAATTCAGCTTCCTAATGCAGCTTCCTAATGCATACTTTGACATCTTGACTGGATACTACGTCTGCACAATTTTGATTCCTAATTGAAAACTAAAGTAATTAAACATTTTTAACTAAAGCAATTGCAAATGCTGCAATTATCGTGCAGCTCGCGGCTTTGTGCCAGTGGTTAATCTTGTCACATCTACGCTAGGCATGCTCACAAATTAAAGGAATTATCCGGAGTAAAATGCACTTTAGATCGATTTACGGATGATTGGGAGTACATCGTTGAGTTGACATCAAATCATGTCATTCGGATGTGTTTTGAGAAAGTTCGATGTTAGCGTTTTTTTAGTCAAAGCTTCGTTAGCGTGGAAGTGAGAAGGGCATATTATTTCGCCGCTACAAAACGCTATTTTTATACCTCTTCTACAGTTCCAAACAACATTGCACTTACGTGGTAGTGAGTAGAGGGTCCCTAAAGCCAAACCGGTATCCCGGGTCTTTATGTGGTCGGATAGAGAGTCCAGAATGAATTTCATCAAGCCAGTACCTTTCCGAAATGTTGCCATCTTTGCTGCCATCTTCAGGGGAAAGTCCATAGGAGTCGATTGCCAATTGTGCTCTGAAATTCACAATTTAAATTCGCCGTTTAAAAAAAAAAAAAAAATAGTCCAGTATTTCTTTTGAAATTGAAATGAAGTTGTATGGACTGGACTTTTTTTTTTTTTTTTTTTTTTAATGGCATTGTGAATTTGTTGAAATTGAACTGTAGAAGAGGTATAAAATAGCGTTTTGTAGCGGCGTAATATGCCCTTCTCACTTCCACGCTAACGAGTTTTGACTAAAAACGGTAACATCGAACTTTCAAAACACATCCAATGACATGATTTGATGTCAACTCAACGGATGTACTCCCAATTACCCGTAAATTGATCTAAAGTGCATTTTACTCGGATAATTCCTTTAAAAATTTAACTTAAAGTGAAGTTTAGAAAACTGAACTGAAGCTTGACTTTCACCACACAAATTGCTGTTTGCAAGAATGCTGGGTTGCTAGAATGACCAACATAAGCTGACATGGCCAGTTAAACCAGCAGTGTAGACCAGCAACACCAGCTAAAATGAGATGAGAAAAAAGAGCTTTGCTCAAACATCATATCACAGCAAACCACCTTAAGCTGGTCAGGCTCTTTTTTCAGCAGGGAGCAAGAGCTGGAAGAAAACCAGCAAAGACTAGCTAAAAACAGCTACCAGCATAAGCTGGTTTTTAGCTGTTTTTTTTATCAGCAGGAAACACTCTCCCTCCAGTTTAACATGTTCCCTCTGGTTTAAGAAGTTCCTTCCAGTTGCCTCTGATATGTTTTCTTTGATATCTCTCTCTGATCCCTGCTGAAAAAAACAGCCTGACCAGCTAAAGGTGGTTTGCTGGTTGACCAGCTTGATAACCAGCTTGTTTGACCACCCGATGATGGTTGGCCTGCTAGACCAGCAAAACTCTTGCGAAAACATACCTCCAGCTGGTTTACCCAGCTTATGATGGTAATTCAGCTGGTTTTGCCTGACCATCTTGCACCAGCTGTATCCTCAGATGGTCATGCCAGCATGTCCAGCTGATGGCCTAACCAGCTACAACAGCAAAGACCAGCAAGAGCTGGATGAAAACCAGCAAAGACCAGCTAAAACCAGCTACCAGCATAAGCTGGTTTCTAGCTGTTTTTTTTCAGCAGGGGTCTATCTGATGTCTCTCTCTCTGAAGTTTCTCTGATGTCTCTCTCTCTGATGTCTCTCTCTCTGAAGTCTCTCTGATGTCTCTCTCTCTGAAGTCTCTCAGATGTCTCTCTCTCTGATGTCTCTCTCTCTAATGTCTCTCTGATGTCTCTCTCTCTCTGATGTGTTCCAGATGAGCAGGAGGCTGTCCAGAAGCGGACTTTCACTAAGTGGATTAATTCACACTTGGCCAAGGTAGGACCGGTGAAGTTTGTGTTTTTGTTGTGCCTCTGTGCTTCTGCCTTCTGTTGTGAGTGGGCTGTGTCACTGGTCATGGGGAAGCTTGGTTGTTGTGAGTGGGCTGTGTCCGCTGGTCATGGGGAAGCTTGGTTGTTGTGAGTGGGCTGTGTCACTGGTCATGGGGAAGCTTGGTTGTTGTGAGTGGGCTGTGTCACTGGTCATGGGGAAGCTTGGTTGTTGTTAGTGGGCTGTGTCCGCTGGTCATTGTTGCAGAGCAGCTCAGATACTTAGGGCCAATCTCAATTCTCTGTTTTACCCCTTCCCCTTCCCCTATCCCTTCATCTTACCCCTAGCCCTTGTCCCTCGAACCGAAAGTGGCAAGACATAGGGGTGAAGAATATTCCCCTTGGAAATGAGATACCACTAGCCAACCATAAGGGAGAGCGGGATGATTGAAACACTTGAATTAACGTAATTTACAGAGATCGTACCACACTGAAAGCTAATATTTTGTCACTAGCAACCTGTCTTCTGTCAAATAGGCTATAATTGCATTTTCAGCTCGGAATAAAACCGTTCAGGAATTATTTCAACAACAGCTGAGCGTGCCTATGTTCGTTCGCAGCCTTCCTTGGTCGAGGTGAATGAAACAGGGATGGGAATGTAAACATCCCACAACTCCTTTGATATTTTACAATAATATCCAAATGGTCGTTACTTGACATCAGAAGCAATTGCTACCTGTAATAGCCTATGCGAGGAGTCGGCAGCAGTAGGCCTAAGCAGCATTCATATCAGGCGAGCGGTAAAAGTTCAGCGAATTTAGCTGCTGTTGGACTTTACATTTCTGACATGGTATGCTGCCAATTCATGGGTAGACATGGAAATATGTAAAATCGCGAGACATTCAAAATAATGATGTGCTGTTAACATTCACAAAACAGCGATTTTTTTTAAACTTCCTCGTGAAGAACAGGACATTCAATATATGGTCACAAGATTGAATGCAACATAAAACAATTACCATTTTAATTTTATAATCCTTTTTTACAATCAATGCCAACACTTCATGTCAATGAATCTCTCGGTGTGCTTGTTTTTCCGGTGTGAGCGGTGTATGTTGGGTATTTCTCTTACCCCTCGGTTTCAAGTAAGCTCCCGACCTTACTTGGTTTTAAGGGGTATCTACCCCTTGCCCTTATCCCTACCCCTTGATCGAAATGAGAATTGAGATAGCCCTTCGTCTCACGTGCACGCGCAAAACTAAGGGGAAGGGGGAAGGGGTAAAATAGAGAATTGAGATTGGCCCTTAAGCAGATTTAATCACACTGGACACAATGAGACCCCCCCATCTGTTATGCTAAGCCTGTGCTGTATGTTATGCTAAGTGATAGTGCTAAGCTTTTGATGTATGTAATGCTAAGCCTGTGCTGTCTGTGATGCTAAGCTTGTGCTATCTGTAATGCTAAGCCTGTGCTATCTGTGGTGCTAAGCCTTTGTTGTCTGTAATGCTAAGCCTGTGCTGTCTGTGATGCTAAGCTTGTGCTATCTGTGATGCTAAGCCTATGCTATCTGTGGTGCTAAGCCTGTGATGCTAAGCCTATGCTATCTGTGGTGCTAAGCCTGTAATGCTAAGCCTGTGCTATCTGTGATGCTAAGCCTATGCTATCTGTGGTGCTAAGCCTGTGATGCTAAGCCCATGCTATCTGTGGTGCTAAGCATGAGCTATCTGAGCTTTGTGTGGTGCTACACCTGAGCTGTCTGAGTTATTTGTGATGCTAAGCTTGTGCTATATGTGGTGCTAAGCACTATTGCCTTTGACTGCTAGTGCCTATTGTCTGATGTAATTAAACTAAACAAGTTTTATTATCCATTGGGAATGGAGATGATAAATGAATAGAAACTATCAGTGAGGCATTAGAGTGCATTGAGAGTTATGGTCTGCACTTACTTTGCCAGGCTGGCTGACACCATGGATGGCATATGTACTCTCAGTTGCATATGTGCATATGGGCAGCCTGTCTTCCTAACAAAAACACAACTTTGCGTGTAATTTATGGAGGGCAAGTCAAGTCAAGTCACGTTTATTTATAAAGCACTTTAAAAACAACAACAGCTGACCAAAGTGCTGGACAGGCAAGTTAATACGACTTGATAGACAACAAAAAAGACAACAAAAAGTGAGGATAACAATATTTACAAGCAAACAAACAAACAAACAAATAAATAAAATAAGACAATCAGGCTGTGTTAAACGCCAGGGCATAAAAATGGGATTTTAGGTGAGATTTAAAAACACTCAAGGAGGGACCCAGGCATATATGTAGGGGCAGCTCGTTCCAGAGCTTCGGTGCAATCACCGCAAAAGCCCGGTCCACTCTGCTCTTTAACCTAGAACAACCAGCCGGAGTTGGTCAGCAGACCTAGAAGCCCTAGAGGATGTCTGCACCTTCAGGAGATCTGGGGCCGTATTCACAAAGCCTTTTATCTTACCACTAGGAGTACTCCTAAATCGCACTAAAAGATTTTAGCTAGGAGTTTTCTCTTAAAAGTTATTCACAAAGCCTTTCAGACCTACTTTTAGTATGGAAAAATGAAAACTCCTAAACTAAGAGTGAGTCTTCGTTGCTATGGATAACGTCCATTACTCATGGACGAGCTTGACTGAAGTGACCACCTTGATTGACTGATGATTGTTACACGGGGAATGATTCCAAACACCTCCCTTCACGATGATGAGTGACAGGTGACAGAGTAGAGGAGCAGCACAAAATTTCTGGGGGTGCACATCAGCGGCGACCTCTCCCTGGACCACCAACACAGCATCACTGGCGAAAAAGCCCAGCAGCCCTCTACTTCTTCTGCGCCAAATTGAAGAAGGCAAGTGCCACGCCTCCTGTCATGACTACATTCTACAGAGGGACCATCGAGGCATCGCCTCCAGCAGCATCACAGTGTGGGGCGGAAGCTGCACAGATCAGAACAGGAAGACCCTCCAGCACTGTTAACACAGCTAAGAGGATCATTGGAGCACCACTCCCCTCCCTGCAGGACATTTACACCACCCGCCTCACCCGCCAAAGCACTAATGATTGTCAAGGATACAACCCACCCTGCACAAAAACTGTTCAGCCTCCTGCCCTCTGGAAAGCGTACAGGAGCCTCCGCTCCCACACCACCAGACTGGCAAGTAGCTTCATCCACCAAGCAATCAGGATGCTGAACACTCCCACCTGCCAGCCAGGAACCTAGGAAACTAGGATCCTGTCTACCCTAACCCCCCTCCCCCCCAACACCGCCCTGTGGAACTGCACTGTGACTGCAAGGCCTAACGTGTTGCTGCTTCACATCAAGCCTGATATACTTGAAATTACTGCATACTGCATATCAATGTAAATATACAGGTCACACAAGCACAAGTTTAAACTTCATGTAACTGTTAAGACTATATAAATATACAACACAACTACCTTTATTTTTTTTTTATATATATGTCCTATATTTCTATTTTGATACATACATGTTCTATATTTCAGTCTTGCACTTTAATTTAATGTTTATTGTCTATGACTATGTCTATAGTATGTCTATGTCTGTATTTAAAGCATGTCTATGTCTGCATGGGAAAGTAAGAAACGAAATTTCAATTCTTTGTATGACCAGTGCATGTAAAGAAATTGACAATTAAAGCCGACTTGACTTGACTTGACTTGACAGGTCGAAGGACGGAAGATGATGAATAACTGAATAAAAAGGCCTAGCCTAAATGAATAAAGAGTAAGGCAAAACAAATAGCCTAGTAGCCTAATGAAACATACGGATTGATGCAGTATCTTTGCAACAATTGATTAATCTGTCACCATATGCCTACGTTTGCAAAGAGGAGAACATTTTAATTTGATTCACAATGAAACGTTACATTTAATTTACATGTTAACAATGAGTAGTTTTGGTTGTTGTTGGTGGCGTTATTGCGTCTCTTTTATGCCTACAATGCAAAATTGTTTGTTGTTTCAAAACATCGCAACGTGAAATGCCACAAAAAGCGGTTTGACTTTTGACTTGCTGCAAAATCGCTGACTGCACCTTTAAGTTGGTACATTAAACATTACTACCAAATCCTTTTGGAAGTACAGCAAATTATAATAAATTAAATAGATCTTTTTTGTAAACAAAGATTTTAAATGTAGTTGTTATTTCAAAGAAAATACATGTATGTTTCATTTATTTCTGACAAAGTGCAAAGCCCTCCGCTGTCTGTTTTTTGTATGAAGCCCACCCCATAACAGACAAGTGCCCAGACAGCAAAATCATATTGGCAGATAGCGGACCGCTGGTGGTATGCCACCGGTGGCGTGACACTTGTGGTCCGCCGTTGGACATAAAATGATAAATGGAGTAAACTGTAACTGAACAAATGAAAAAGATTTTAGACCAATAGTGGCAAAATAATGGGCAATTTGTCTGTAACCCGCCAGCGGACCGCCAGAGAACCAATGAGCAAAATGCCAGCGGACCACCAACTATGCCCCCAATGGACCGCTAGCTATGCCCCCAATGGACCGACAGTGGTCCGCCAGCCTCTTGCTATCTGGGTGGTTATGATTAGTCACCCCATAACAGACAAGTGGTTATGATAGTCACCATAACAGACAAGTGTTTTTGATTAGTCACCATACAGACAAGTGGTTTTGATTAGTCACCATAACAGACAAGTGGTTTTGATTAGTTCCAGGGATTTTGATGACTTTGGAAATCATTGGTAATGTGCAGAGCAAAATCAAATGCGCTCTGGTATTCATCTGGGCCCCAGGCTGAGCTTTTGCTGTGTGTGTGGTATGTTTGTGTGTGTGTGTGTGTGTGTGTGTGAGGTTTTACTTCAGGTTATTTCAGACGTCATGTGATGTAAAAATGTGTTCAAGCAGTTTAAAGAAACGGAGAAGGACACACAGCTTGGAGTGCAGCTCAGTGTGCCTCTTTCAGCCTTAAGCCTCGGCCTTCAGCTGCCTCATGTGATGTGTGTGTGTGTGTGTGTGTGTGTGTGTGTGTGTGTTGTCTGTG
>NC_063196.1:36293043-36300543 GCF_017589495.1 Alosa alosa | reverse complement strand
GACACCATCATCACTACTGTCACTGGCACCTCCAGCTATGTTGGGCAGAGGGTCGAAATAAGCATGGTATGCTTAGTGGACACTGTTGAAAAAGACGCGCACCTCCATTCACAGACGCCTCGTGACTATCAGTCAATAGACGATCGATCATATTCTCCAAAAGGCAGATATTCTCCTTCAGAATCAGAATCGGTGAATAACAGACCCAAGACTTCATCACACGCGTGAATTTTTTTCAACATTTGGTGTATTTCTGCTTCAATTTGTGCAAAACTAAGGCCCGTGATCGCCTCCGTGTTATGGAGGAAATGCACGCCTTCTTCGTGTGTTTCTTCGTGTTTTCGAGCTTCCTGAAAACTTTGAAAAAAAGTTGAGCTTGAATCGAAGCTCTGGGTGTCTGCCAACTAGTGGTCAAGAGTACAAATGAGATTTTACACTGTACTCGCGCCTATCGCCTGTTTTATTCAGTAATGACGCTTGTCGCAATATTGCGACATGGGCGGTTAGAGGGTTAATATGGGTCGGTTTTATTGTTACTTGGTTTCCTTTTGACTGTAAATAAAGGAACCTTAAAAGTCTCTCTCTCTCTCTCTCTCTCTCTCCCCCCCCCCCCCCCTCTCTCTCAGCTGATGTGAACAGGGCCGGCCTGCAGAGGATCCACTGGGTTGCTAATGTCCGCACAGCACTCAACTTCCTGGAGGGCAGACGGGTAAGCAGACTCCCATGATGCTTTGCTCAGGTGCAGTGCTCCAGGCCAGAGCTGCAGACATGACCTCTGTATGACCTCTGTAGACCTCTACTGACCCCTGCTGACCTCTGTATGACCCCTACTGACCCCTGCTGACCTCTGTATGACCCCTACTGACTCCTCCCTCTCCGCCGCTATTCCCCACCAGACCTCCACTGGCACAGAAGCAGCACAACTCTCCAGACACACACACACACACACACACAGACAGACAGACACACAGACACACAGACAGATAGGCAGAGAGGGTCCCCCTCCAGTCGGCTGTGTCTGTCTGCTTAGGTCTGTTCTGGAGTGTGTGTGTGTGTGTGTGTCTGTCTGCTTAGGTCTGGTCTGGAGTGAGTGTGTGTGTGTCTGTCTGTCCGTCTGCATGTCTGGTCTGGTCTGGAGTGTGTGTTTGTGTGTGTGGCTGTGTCTGTCTGCTTAGGTCATTAATTCTCAGGCATCTGTGTGCGAGGCGGCTGGTAAGTCTGATAAGAATATATACTCTTGGTCTCTGCATTTATCCCAATCTGTGAATTAGTGAAACACACTCAGCACACAGTGAACACACAGTGAGGTGAAGCACACACTAATCCCGATGCAGTGAGCTGCCTGCAACAACAGCGGCGCTCGGGGAGCAGTGAGGGGTTAGGTGCCTTGCTCAAGGTCACTTCAGCCGTGCCTACTGGTCGGGGTTCGATCCTGCAATCCTCCGGTTACAAGTCTGAAGCGCTAACCAGTAGGCCACGGCTGCCCCTAAGTAGAGGAGGGAAAAGTTTGGTAAGTGTGTATTAGGTGTGTGAGGTTGTGAGGAGATATTCTTGGAAGAGTTGTGTCTTGAGTGTTTTGAAGATAGAGAGGGATGTCCCTGCTCTGATAGGACTTGGCAGATCGTACCACCATCATCTCTTCTACTTGGATTCTAAATGTATTGGGACGACACAACCCCAGAGTTGCTAGGTTACGGGGACGCTGGCGAGACACGCCGCTCCGTCTGGCATCATGTTTTTGTTTGTTTTTATGTAATGTTCTGTTATTTTTTTTCTATTATTATTTATTGGTCAAGTTAAATGTTTTCACCTTTTATTTACGTTACTTTCGATAGTTGTTGTGTTATTCTTGGTCCTTTTTTCTGGCTGATAACTAACGGTAACGTTAGTTTCTATTCGACTGGGCTGATGAGCCTTGACTAGCCGTCCCTCCTCCATCTGACGCTGCACATCCTCTGTCTGGACTCGTCTGGACGGAGAGATTGCTCAGGGCAATGGGCCTACTCTGCGAGAGATCTGCAGCTGCCATGACCACCGAGCTGCGGCTGACCTGCGAGCTGCAATAACGTTGCAGTATATATAACGTATAGCCTCTGGCGCACATCCTCTGTCTGGACTCGTCTGGACGGAGAGATTGCTCAGGGCAATGGGCCTACTCTGCGAGAGATCTGCAGCTGCCATGACCACCGAGCTGCGGCTGACCTGCGAGCTGCAATAACGTTGCAGTATATATAACGTATAGCCTCTGACGCTGCACATCCTCTGTCTGGACTCGTCTGGACGGAGAGATTGCTCAGGGCAATGGGCCTACTCTGCGAGAGATCTGCAGCTGCCACGAGATGCTTGGGCTTTTTCAGCCGGTTGGAAATTGGACTAATTTTAACATGATTATTATTATTTTATTTATTTATTTTCAATTTGCTGTGTTGTCTGTCTTGTATGTCTTAGTGTCACGGGAACGCTGGCGACTACGCCGCTCCGTCCGGCATCTTTTGTGTTTGTTATTTTTTAAATGTTTTTGTCATCTGGTGTCAACGCTGGTGACTACGCCGCTCCGTCTGGCATTTTTTGTCTTATTGTCTTTTGTTTTTTGTCAATGTCTTGTATGTGGAGCGCTTTGGGTTGCACTTTGTGCATGTTAAATGCACTATACTAAATAAAACTGACTTGACTTGACTAAAACCCTAGTGTGTGTGTGAGTGTGAGTGTGTGTGTGTGTGTGTGTGTGTGTGTGTGTGTACACAACCCCATCCCCCACCCTCCCTCTGTCACCTGCAGTGGATCTGTCTAACCCTGTTACCCTGTCTCTATGTTTCTATGTATGTCTGTCTCTCTCACTCTCTCTATGTCTGTCTGTCTGTCTCTCTCTATGTCTGTGGACCCACCAGTCTGTCTACAGAGGATCCCCGGTTAGTAGTGTAAACCACACATATAACATCACATTAAACACCACACATATAACATCACATTAAACACCACACATACAACAGCACATTAAACACCACACACATAACAGCACATTAAACACCACACATATAACATCACATTAAACACCACATATACCACACACATATAACAGCACATTAAACACCACACATATAACAGCACATTAAACACCACACATATAACATCACATTAAACACCACACATATAACAGCACATTAAACACCACACATACACCACACACATAACAGCACATTAAACACCACACATATAACAGCACATTAAACACCACACACATAACAGCACATTAAACACCACACATATAACATCACATTAAACACTACACATATACCACACATATAACAGCACATTAAACACCACACATATAACATCACATTAAACACCACACACATACCACACATATAACAGCACATTAAACACCACACATATAACCTCATGCTGTATGCCACATTAAACACCACCCATATAACCTCATGCTGTATGCCACATTAAACACCACACATATAACATCACATTAAGCACCACACATATAACAGCACATTAAACACCACACATATAACATCACATTAAACACCACACATATACCACACATATAACATCACATTAAACACCACACATATAACCTCATGCTGTATGCCACATTAAACACCACACATATAACCTCATGCTGTAGGCCACATTAAACACCACACATATAACATCACATTAAACACCACACATATAACCTCATGCTGTAGGCCACATTAAACAGTCTCCAGTAAAGTACAACGCCAAATCAGAAAAAGTTGGGAGGTTGTGTAAAATGTGACTAAAAACAGAATGTAATAATCATACCTGTCAACATTTAGCTTTCCAAAAATGGGAGATTCTTTTCTGTGGGGGGAGGGCTGCAGTCAGTGTTTGTACCGGATCTGTGTTTGCATATTTAATACGTTTCATACACGTGTTTCAACACTGCATTTCGGTCGTGCTTTTACCTTACCGAAAGCCAGAATGTATCCACCAACCTGCCTGCCTGCAGCCTACTTCCAAAACTCCAAAGCTGCTTACTGTCAGATTCGGTTCCGAGGACACAATATGCCAATTGTGTATCAACAACACTCAATAACAGTTTATGTGATGTGTTAATCACTTAAATTGCCAATAATTTGACAACAGCTAGTTCTGGAGTAGGCTATTCAACTAGCCAGCTTTGTTTGCGAGACTCAGGCTGCGCGAGTCGGCACCCTTCCTTGTTTTGGGTTGCCAGGTTTTAGCCTATGACAAAACGGTTGGAATTGAAAGTAAGTGATCGTGTATGTGTAGGGTGTAGTTCATACGCAATCTGGCAACCTAAGAGATGTCAGAATAACAGAAAAAATGAATGGATCAATCATTTTTAAATGAAGTTTGATGGCCATGCAAATTACGGGAGTTTTCCGGAAGAAATAACAAAACGGGAGGGTGCTGGGAGATGACCTTGAAATACGGGAGAACCCGGGAAAAACGGGAGTGTTGACTGGTGTGGTAATAATCTGCAAATCTCGTAAAACTCATATTTAGTTGCAAAAAGGACAAAGACAACATATCAAATGTTGGAAATTAAATATCTGTCTATTTCATGGAAAATATATGTTTATTTTGAATTTGTTACCAGCAAGTTGGGATGGGGGTAACCAAACACTGGAAAAGTGTAATGATAAAGAAAACAAAAGGAGGAATGTTTTGGGTATGAAAAAGAGAATCCCAGAGAAGCAGGGTCCCTTAGAAGTAAAGACCCTTGAATGATTCTTAAATGAATGCCTTCATTTGGAATACTTCCACGATCTGTCGGCACTACCGTTTGTGTGAGCCTTCACTGTTTGCTCACCTGTTCTGCTCCGGGTTGAGCCTTACCTGGCGTTACCTGGCCGATACTGCCTAAGTCTTCATCCACAATGTGGGCCGGTAGGACATACATCTTGTTTGTTTGTGCCTGGCTCTTTCTACTGCCTGTTCACCTGCTAGATAGATAGATAGATAGATAGATAGATACTTTATTGATCCCCAGGGGAAATTCAAGGGCTCAGCAGCAGCATACATACATACAACACAAACACATTCTTTAACAGCAGAAAGAGTAATTAAAGTATATAATATAAAAAACACAACTAAGCAGTAAGGACAGTAGAAGATAAAGAATATGCTAAATATACTAAAATACAAATTATACTAACACTTAATACAATATATAAAAATATACTAAAATACAAATTACAAAAAATACAAATTATACTAACACTTAATCTAAATCAATTCTAAAAACAGTATCTACATAGTGGTGATTAATAAATCAGAGGCTTGCAATGACTGAGGCAGGGACTGAGCCTGTGATTCTCTGTGCATAGTAAGGTATGGTAAGGTGCTCTAAGGTGCTCTGTGTGAATGAGTGTCATGGTGGTAGTGCAATGGTGATAGTGCTCATGGTGATGTAAGTCAACAGTGCAACAATGCAGAAATAACTGCTAGTGACGGGTTTGCTTCAGTACTTTCGGCCACTGACCTGCTCCAGCTGCGCTATCACCTGCCTGGACCTGGACCGGAGGCTCTCCACCTTCACCCGGTCATGGCCTTCCAGCCCCGGCCGAGATACATCCACCGAGGGTCCCTGGCATTTCAACCACAACAGCTCAACAGTAATAAAGTCCATCTGGTCCAGCTCTGGTCAGCCCTTCACATTCCACCAGCCGGGCTGTTGACCACGACTTTGCTGCTTTCCTCACCCATTTATCCTCTCTCTCACCAAACATAATACTTCTGGGAGATTTCAACATCCACATGGACAATATCAATCTGCCTCTCACCAAAGACTTTATTTCCTGTTTAGAGAGTTTTGGTTGTCAGCAACATACCACTTTTCCCACACACCCAAAGGTCATATCCTGGATTTAATCTGCTGCTCTGGTGTCACCCCTCTTGACCTTACAGCTGATGAACTTCCTATAACTGACCACTTTCTCCTCTCATTTACAGTGAAACTCACCCTCTCCATCTCTAAAAACCATGCCTCATTTCTTTTTGGAATATAAATAATATCCACCTTGCCACTCACCTCAAGCATACACGCCTCCTGCCACAGCATTTATTAAAATTACCAATGACCTCCTTATGGCAGCTGATTCTGGACTCCTCATCATCCTCATCCTCCTCGACCTGAGTGCAGCCTTTGATGCCATTTGTCACACCACCCTCCTCAACAGGCTGTCTTCCATTGGCATCACCCACACTCCGTTCAACTGGTTCACATCCTACCTCTCTGGCCCCCACTCAGTTCATTCAACTTAAGTCCCTTAAATCCATCCCTCCTCCGTCACTTCAGGTGTGCCCCCCCATCTTGTCCTGGGCCCCTACTCTTTCATCATCTACCTCCTTCCCTCGGCAATATCTTTTTTGCAAATTCAACATTAATTTCCACTGTTATGCAGATGACACCCAGCTCTACCTCTCCAGCAACCCTTCGGCCCACTCTCCCACCCACCTCCCTTACTGATTGCATCTCTGAAATAAAACCTGGTTCACCCAAAACGTCCTTAAACTAAACAGTAACAAAACCGAGGTCCCGCCATTGGTACTAAGTCCACTCTATCCAAAACAGACAGCTTTTCTCTTTCTATTGATAACTCCTCTGTTTCACCCTCCCCTCAGGTTAAAGAGTCTGGTTGTCATCCTGCGACAGCACACTATCCTTTCAATACCACATCAATAATATCATTTCGGTCTGCTTACTTCCACCTCGTAATATCAATAAACTCCGCCCTCCTAACCCCCCACACTGCTGCCATTCTCTTGTCCACAGTCTCGTCACTTCCCGCCTTGATTACTGCAACTCTCTCCTTTCGCCTCCCCCACAAATCCCTCCATAAACTTCCACTAGTCCAGAATTTAGTTGCCCGTGATCATAACTTCAGACCCCCTCCATTCACCACATCACTCCCGTCCTCCATCAGCTCCACTGGCTCCCGGTTCAGTTCCGATCCAATTTAAAGTCCTCCTGTTTACTTTCAAGGCCATTCACAACCTCGCCCCTCCATATTTGTCTGATCTCCTCCATGTTCCCTCCTCCGCTCTCTAAGATCCTCTTCCTCTTCCACAGCCCGTCTTACCACCATGTGGAGTAGAGCATTCCCACCTGTCTGTCCCCACCGCCCTGTCTTACCACCATGTGGAGCAGAGCATTCCCACCTGTCTGTCCCCAATCGCCTGCCTCTTGCCACCATGTGGAGTAGAGCATTCACACCTGTCTGTCCCCCCCACCACCAGCCTTACCACCATGTGGAGCAGAGCATTCCACCTGTCTGTCCCCCACCACCCGTCTTACCACCATGTGGGAGCAGAGCATTCCCACCTGTCTGTCCCCCCACCGCCCGTCTTACCACCATGTGGAGCATTCAGTCCTCTGCTCTGCTCCCGTCTCTGGAATTCACTACCACCCCAACTTAGAAACATTGATTCATTCCCCATTTCAAATCACAACTCAAAACACATCTTTTAAAACTGCTTATTCCATATGATGTTATT
>NC_063196.1:36276876-36292543 GCF_017589495.1 Alosa alosa | reverse complement strand
GAGTAGAAGTGCCGTTTGTACTTGAGTAGAGTAGAAGTGCCGTTTTGTACTTGAGTAAGAGTAGAAGTGCCGTTTTGTACTTGAGTAAGAGCAGAAGTGCCGTTTTGTACTTGAGTGAGAGTAGAAGTGCGTTTGGTGAGTAGAAGTGCCGTTTGTACTTGAGGTAGAGAGCAGAGAACGTTTTGTACTTGAGTAAGAGTATTAGAAGTGCGTTTTGTACTTGAGTAGAGTAGAAGTGCCGTTTGAAAAGGGAATATGGAAAGGATTGCGTTCCTGAAAAAATACTTTTTCCCTCATGTGCATTACTTCATAGCTGACCATGTTAATCATACCTGTTAACCTCCCGTTTTCGGGTTTCTCAGTATTTCAAGGTCATCCCAGCACCCTCCGTTTTGTTATTTCTCGAGGAAAACTCCGTGGTACATGGCCATCAAACTTCATTTAAAATCATTGATGCATTCAAGTTGCCAGATTGTGTATGGAAATACACCCTACACATACGATCACTTAGTTTCAATTTCCGTTTGTCGCAGGTACAAAACCTGGCAACTAAAACCCAAATAAGGGAAGCGGGTGCCAACTCAGCCTGAGTCTCGTCGTAAGCAAGCCCGGGTTAGATGAATGACCTACTCCAGAGCTGTTGTGAAATTGTTGGGAATTTAATTGATTAACACATGCATAAACTGTTATTGAGTGTTGTTAATACACTGAACTTGTTCCTCGAACCAAATCTGACAGCAAGCAGCTTTGGAGTTTGGAAGTAGGTTGCAGGCAGGCAGCTGGTGGATACTGGCATCATGAGGCAATGGTAAGGTAAAAGCAACGGCCAGTATACCCAGTTGAAACAAGTTTATGAAGCATTAGTAAATATGCAAACACAGATCGGTATAAACACTGGCACGAAAAAATCTCCCGTTTTTGGAAGCTAAATGTTGACAGGTATGATGTTAATGCAAATGAATCCAGATGTTTATTTTCATAATAAGCAGATAAATGAATCCAGATGTTTATTTTCATGTATTCATACAGTACATGTGATTGTGTTCGTGTGGTTGAATTCACATGTTCAACTCTTCATAGTGTGTATGATTTAGATACAGTATGTGTGCACTGTTCCAGGAAATGTGTGTATGATCATTGAGTTGTGTGTGGCTGGTAATGTGTGTATGATCATTGAGTTGTGTGTTGCTGGTAATGTGTTGTTATTGGTAATGTGTTGTTGCTGGTAATGTGTGTATGATCATTGAGTTGTGTGTTGCTGGTAATGTGTGTTGCTGGTAATGTGTGTATGGTCATTGAGTTGTGTGTTTCAGGTGAAGTTGGTCAATATAAACGTCACGGACGTTGTTGATGGGCGGCCGTCCATCGTGCTGGGTCTGGTGTGGACGATCATCCTCTACTTCCAGGTGATGCAGGTCACATGACACACATGATGACACGTCACATGACACACACGATGACTGGCCTGTCTTCTGTGTGGTCAACACATGCTGCATGTTGACGCCAACTTGCTAAACATTCACAGCTTCTAAGAAATATTTGCACATAGCTATATAGGTATAACATATAGTGAGCAGAGCATATGTGTGTATGTGTGTGTGTATATGTGTGTTTGTGTGTGTTTGTGTGTGTGTATATGTGTGTGTGTTTGTGTGTGTGTATATGTGTGTGTGCACATAGCTATATAGGTATAACATATACATGGGTGGTGCAGGACGCCCCCTGGTGGTTTTATATTGAATTTGCAGTTTCACATATTGCACAGATGTAGACGAGCTTTGCAGGCCTACATTTTCACATATTGCACAGATGTAGAGCTTTTAAAACATAATGTCAGCTGATCTTGCTCTCATTTCCTGATCAAAACATGTTCTCTGTTTGAGACAGTTTGAGGAGCTGACCAGCGGCCTGTCGGCTCTGCAGGGTCAATTGGGTAGCAGCTCCTCATTGGACAGTTCCAACAGTGCAGACACCACCAGCCCATCAATCAAGAGAAAGCCCCGCCTCTCATTCCAAGGCGGTGCCAGAAGAGCTCTGCTGAAATGGGTCCAATGCACAGTAACCACGGCAACCAAGTACAAACGCACAGTAACCACAGTAACCAAGTACAAATGCACACCACATACACACACACACCACATATACATTACATTTACATTTACGCAGTAAGCTTACGTGATTTGCCTGAGCGTACGGGTAGTAGAGCCAGGACGCCTGCCTGAGGAGCGGTGAAGTGTCTGGGAGGTAGCGATGTCTGTATAGAGGGCATTCAAGGAGGTGGGAGCAGAACCGACATTGTAGGCAAAGCGTTAGAGCCTTGAATTTGATGCGGGCTGCCATAGGTAGCCAGTGTAGCCCCTGGATGAGCAGCGGGGTAACATGTTCCCTTTTGGGTTGGTTGTAGGCCAAGTGCCGCCCGTTCTGGATCATCTGAAGGGGTTTCACTGCGCGGGCTGGGAAGACCTGTCAGAAGAAGCGTTGCAGTAGTTGAGTCGTGAGATGACTATTGCCTGAAGCAGGAGTTAGGTAGCATCTTGAGTCAAGTAAGTCCTGATTTTCCGTATGTTGTAGAAGTCTTGAGAAAAAGCGGCTGCGACCGAGGCGACTGAGGCAACATGATCTGAGAAGGTTAGTTGGTTGTCGAGAACAACTCTAGATTTCTTGCAGTCCTGGTAGGTAAAACAGACAGGAGTCAAATGTGATGTTGATGTTGTGGTGTATGGTAGGTTTAGCTGGGAGGACCAGCAGTTTTTGAGAGGTTCAGCTGGAGGTGATGTGCCTTCATCCATATAGCTATGTCAGAGAGGCAATCCGAGATCCGTGCTGAAACAAGGGGTCATCAGGTGGAGAGGACAGATAGAGCTGTGTGTCGCCTGCATAGCAGTGGTATGAGAAGCCATGCGAACGGATAATCTGTCCGAAGGAGGTGGTGTAGATAACAAAGAGAAGAGGGCCAAGCACTGAGCCCTGGGGGACCCCTGTGGTGAGATAGTGAGGTGCAGATAGCTGTCCAAGCCATGATACGTTAAACGAGCGTCCTGTGAGGTAGGATTCAAACCAGGAAAACAGGGCGAGAATTTATGTTAGTGAGTATAGAGAGAAGGATCACGGTGATTAACGTGTCAAAGCCCGATAAGTCAAACAGGAATGAGTACGGTATTGGCCAGTGCGCCCACAGCTTCTTTTAAGGCTTCTTTTACAGACAGCAGGGCCATATACACACACACACACACACCACATATACACACACACACACACACCACATATACACACACACAAACACACACCACATACACACACCACACATACACACACACACACACCATACACACACACCACATATACACACATACACACACACCACATATACACATACACACACACACACACCATACACACACACACACACACACCATACACACACACCACATACACAGACATACACAAACACACACTACATATACACACACACACACACACACCACATACACACACACACACCATACACACACACACCATACACAGACATACACAAACACACACCACATATACACACATACACACACCACATATACACAAACACACCACATATACACACATACACACACCACATATACACAAACACACCACATATACACACACCACATACACACATACACACACACCACATACACACACACCACATACACAGACATACACAAACACACACTACATATACACACACACACCACATATACACACACACACCACATATACACAAACACACACCACATATACACACACACACCACATACACAGACATACACAACACACACCACACACACACACACACACCACATACACAAACACACACCACACATACACACACACACACACCACATATACACAACACACACCACATATACACACACACACCACATACACACATACACACCACATATACACATACACACACAACATATACAACATGCACAGACACACACCACATATACACACACACACACACAAAATATACACAAACACACACACCACATTGTTTTTGGTAAATCTGTAATACATCGGGTGTTTTTGGTGTGTTTTTGGTGAATCTCAGACGAAGGGGCCTGGAAGTGAATGACTTTGGTCCAAGCTGGCGTTCCGGAGTGGCGTTCCTCACCCTCATCTCCGCACTGAGGCCAGAACTGGTCAACATGGAACAGGTCTACAGTAGGGGACACCGGGAGAACCTTCAGGAGGCCTTCTCATTGGCTGAGAGGGAGCTGGGGATCCCACGGCTACTCGACCCTGAAGGTGCATGTGTGAATCAGCAGGGGCGCCCCCTACTGGAGACAGAGAGCATGTAGTGGAGATAGAGATCATGTAGTGGAGATGGAGATCATGTAGTGGAAATGGAGATGGTGTAGTGGAGATGGAGATGATGTAGTCTATGAGTGGAGATGGAGATGATGTAGTAGAGATGGAGATGATGTAGTGGAGATCATGGCAGATGGAGACTGCAGTGGGAGACTGTGTCTGAGGAGTGGAGATGGAGATGATGTAGTGGAGATGGAGATGATGTAGTGGAGATCATGTAGTCTATGAGTGGAGATGGAGATGATGTATTGGAGATGGAGATGATGTAGTGGAGATCATGTAGTGGAGATGGAGATCATGTAGTGGAGATGGAGATGGTGTAGTGGAGATGGAGATCATGTAGTGGAGATCATGTAGTCTATGAGTGGGGGAGAAGAATGAAATGTAGTAGAGATAGAATAATGTAGTCTATAGTGGGAATGGGAATCATGTAGTAGAGATGATACTTAGTCTATGAGGTAGAATGGGAATGATGTAGTCTATGAGTGGAGATGGAGATGATGTAGTGGAGATCATGTAGTCTATGAGTGGAGATGGAGATGATGTAGTGGAGATGGAGATCATGTAGTCTATGAGTGGAGATAGAATCATGTAGTGGAGATAAGGTGATGTAGTGGGAATGGAGATCCACATGAGTCCCATGAGTAGAGATGGAGATCATGGATTGGAGATGGGAATGATGTGAGTGCAGGTGGAGATGGAGATGAGTGTGGTCTGTGGAGTGGGAGATGGGAATGGTGGATAGAATAGAATAATGTAAATAGAATCATATGAAATCTAAGAGTAGAGAATAGAATGGTAAATCTATAAGTAGAATAGAATATTAAATGAGAGGTATAGTCTAAAATTAGAGAATCATAAATCTATGAAAGAGTAGAAATGAGAATCATATAGAATAGAGAATAATGCATAGTCTATAAAGTAGAGAATAGAATCATATAGTAGAATAGAGATAAAAAATTGCTTAGTAGAATAGAGAATCATAATCACAAATAGAATAGGAGAAATGATAAAATAGAATAGAATAATTAAAATCTATAAGTAGAATAGAATCATACCAAGTAGAAATGAGAAATGCCAAAGTCAAAGAGTAGAATAGAATGGAAATCTAAAGTAGAATAAGAATGATAAATGGGAATCATAAGTCTATGAGTGGAGATGGAATCATGCTTAGTCTATGAGTGGAGATGGAGATGATGAGTGGGAGATGTAGTCTATGAGTAGAATCATATAGTCTATAGAGTGGGAATAAAGAGATCGCTATAGTGGAGATGGAGATGATGTAGTGGAGATGGAGATCATGTAGTCCATGAGTAGAGATGGAGATCATGGAGTGGAGATGGAGATGATGTAGTCTATGAGTGGAGATGGAGATGATGTAGTCTATGAGTGGAGATGGAGATCATGTAGTGGAGATGGAGATGATGTAGTGGAGATCATGTAGTCTATGAGTGGAGATGGAGATGATGTAGTCTATGAGTGGAAGTGGGGGTCATGTGGTGGAATGGAGATGGTGTGAGTAGGAATGGGAATCATGTAGTCTATGAGTGGAGATGGAGATGATGTAGTGGAGATGGAGATGATGTAGTCTATGAGTGGAGATGGAGATCATGTAGTGGAGATGATGTAGTCTATGAGTGGAGATGGAGATGATGTAGTCTATGAGTGGAGATGGAGATGATGTAGTGGAGATCATGTAGTCTATGAGTGGAGATGGAGATCATGTAGTATGAGTGGAGATGGAGATGATGTAGTGGGATGATGTAGTCTATGAGAGTGGAGATCATATATGAGTCTATAGTGGGAATGGGAATGTGATGGAGATGGAGATGATGTAGTGGAGATGGAGATCACATAGTCCATGAGTAGAGATGGAGATCATGGAGTGGAGATGGAGATGATGTAGTCTATGAGTGGAGATGGAGATGTAGTCTATGAGTGGAGATGGAGATCATGTAGTGGAGATGGAGATGATGTAGTGGAGATCATGATGTAGTCTATGAGTGGAGATGGAGATGATGTAGTCTATGAGTGGAGATGAGATGTAGTGGAGATGGAGATGATGTAGTGGAGATCATGTAGTCTATGAGTGGAGATGGAGATGATGTAGTCTATGAGTGGAGATGGAGATGATGAAGTGGAGATTATGTAGTCTATGAGTGGAGATCATGTAGTCTATGAGTGGAGATGGAGATCATGTAGTGGAGATGGAGATGATGTAGTCTATGAGTGGAGATGGAGATCATGTAGTGGAGATGGAGATGGTGTAGTGGAGATGGAGATCATGTAGTCTATGAGTGGAGATGGAGATGATGTAGTGGAGATGGAGATGATGTAGTCTATGAGTGGAGATGGAGATCATGTAGTGGAGATGATGTAGTCTATGAGTGGAGATGGAGATGATGTAGTCTATGAGTGGAGATGGAGATGATGTAGTGGAGATCATGTAGTCTATGAGGAGATGGAGATCATGTAGTCTATGAGTGGAGATGGAGATGATGTAGTGGAGATGATGTAGTCTATGAGTGGAGATCATGTAGTCTATGAGTGGAGATAGAGATCATGTAGTGGAGATGGAGATGATGTAGTGGAGATGGAGATCACATAGTCCATGAGTAGAGATGGAGATCATGGAGTGGAGATGGAGATGATGTAGTCTATGAGTGGAGATGGAGATGATGTAGTCTATGAGTGGAGATGGAGATCATGTAGTGGAGATGGAGATGATGTAGTGGAGATGGAGATCATGTAGTCTGCGAGGGAGATGAGATGAGGGTTCATGAGTGGAGATGGAGATCATGGCGGGAGATGGAGACAGGTAGTGGAGATGGAGTCTGCAAAGGTCTATGAGTGGAGATGGAGATGATGTAGTGGAGATGGAGATGATGTAGTCTATGAGTGGAGATGGAGATCATGTAGTGGAGATGATGTAGTCTATGAGTGGAGATGGAGATGATGTAGTCTATGAGTGGAGATGGAGATGATGTAGTGGAGATCATGTAGTCTATGAGTGGAGATGGAGATCATGTAGTCTATGAGTGGAGATGGAGATGATGTAGTGGAGATGATGTAGTCTATGAGTGGAGATCATGTAGTCTATGAGTGGAGATAGAGATCATGTAGTGGAGATGGAGATGATGTAGTGGAGATGGAGATCACATAGTCCATGAGTAGAGATGGAGATCATGGAGTGGAGATGGAGATGATGTAGTCTATGAGTGGAGATGGAGATGATGTAGTTCAAGGAGTGGAGATGAATGTAGTGGAGATAGAGACATGTGGTGGAGATCATGTAGTCTGGCGGAGTGGAGATGTGGAGGATGATGTAGTCTATGAGTGGAGATGGAGATGTGATGAAGTGAGATTATGTAGTCTAAGTGGAGTGAGACCTAGTCTATGAGTGGAGATGGAGATGGTGTAGTGGAGATGGAGATGATGTAGTCTATGAGTGGAGATGGAGATCATGTAGTGTGGAGATGGAGATGGTGTAGTGGAGATGGAGATCATGTAGTCTATGAGTGGAGATGGAGATGATGTAGTGGAGATGGTGTAGTGGAAATGGAGATCATGTAGTCTATGAGTGGAGATGGAGATCATGTAGTGGAGATGGAGATCGTGTAGTGGAGATGGAGATGATGTAGTGGAGATCATGTAGTCTATGAGTGGAGATGGAGATGATGTAGTGGAGATGGAGTTGATGTTGTCTATGAGTGGAGATGGAAATCATGTAGTGGAGATGGAGATGGTGTAATGGAGATGGAGATCATGTTGGAGATCATGTAGTGGAGATGGAGATCATGTAGTCTATGAGTGGAGATGGTGTAGTGGAGATGGAGATAATGTAGTCTATGAGTGGAGATGGAGATGATGTAGTGGAGATCATGTAGTCCATGAGTGGAGATCATGTAGTCTATGAGTGGAGATGGAGATGGTGTAGTGGAGATGGAGATGATGTAGTGGAGATGGAGATCATGTAGTGGAGATGGAGATCATGTAGTGGAGATGGAGATGGTGTAGTGGGAGAGGCGGGAGACTATGTGTCTATGAGTGAGATGGAGATCAAGGGTAGAGGAGACGGTAGTGGAGAGATGGAGATGGTAGTGGAGATGGAGATGAGGTAGTGGAGATCATGTAGTTCAGGAGTGAGATGGAGATGATGTAGTGGGAGATGTGGAGATGATGTTGTTCATGAGTGGAGATGGAATCATGTAGGAGATGGAGAGGGTGGTGGAGATTATGAAGATCATGTTGGAGATCAAGGTAGGGAGATGGAGACTGTGTAAAGCCCTGGTGAGTGGAGATGGTAGTGAGATGGACACGTCTAAGGAGTGGAGATGGAGACTGAAGTGGAGTGATGGGAGATTAGAGGTCCAAGTGAGTGGAGATGATCATGGGAGTGGAGATGGAGACCGCGGAGTGGACTGGTAGTCTATGAGTGGAGATGGAGATCATAAAAATTCAGTGAGGAAAGATGGAGATTATGTAGTGGAGATGGAGATCATGGAGTGGAGATGGAGATCATGGAGTGGATCATGTAGTCTATGAGTGGAGATGGAGATTATGTAGTGGAGATGGAGACTGCAGTCTAAGTGAGGTGGGAGATGGAGATGGTAGTGGGAGATGGAGACTGCGTAGCGGGAGAGGACCATGAAGTCTATGAGTGAGATGGAGATGGTGTAGTGGAGATGGAGATCATGTAGTGGAGATGGAGATCATGTAGTCTATGAGTGGAGATGGAGATGGTGTAGTGGAGATGGAGATGATGTAGTGGAGATGGAGATCATGTAGTCTATGAGTGGAGATGGAGATGGTGTAGTGGAGATGGAGATCATGTAGTGGAGATGGAGATCATGTAGTCTATGAGTGGAGATGGAGATCATGTAGTCTATGAGTGGAGATGGAGATGGTGTAGTGGAGATGGAAAATGCAGTTCCAGAGGAGATGGTGAAAAGTGAGATGGAGATCATGTAGTTCAGGAAAGTGAGATGGAGATGGTGTAGTGGAGATGGAGATCATGTAGTCTATGAGTGGAGATGGAGATGGTGTAGTGGAGATGGAGATGGTGTAGTGGAGATGGAGATCATGTAGTCTATGAGTGGAGATGGAGATGGTGTAGTGGAGATGGAGATGGTGTAGTGGAGATGGAGATCATGTAGTGGAGATGGAGATCATGTAGTCTATGAGTGGAGATGGAGATGGTGTAGTGGAGATGGAGATCATGTAGTGGAGATGGAGATTATGAGTGGAGATGGAGATGATGTAGTGGAGATGGAGATCATGTAGTCTATGAGTGGAGATGGAGATGGTGTAGTGGAGATGGAGATCATGTAGTGGAGATGGAGATGTAGTCTAGTGAGTGAGATGGAGATGGTGTAGTGGAGATGGAGATGGTGTAGTGGAGATGGAGATCATGTAGTGGAGATGGAGATCATGTAGTCTATGAGTAGAGATGGAGATGGTGTAGTGGAGATGGTGTAGTGGAGATGGAGATCATGTAGTCTATGAGTAGAGATGGAGATGGTGTAGTGGAGATGGAGATCATGTAGTGGAGATGGAGATGGTGTAGTGGAGATGGAGATCATGTAGTGGAGATGGAGATGGTGTAGTCTATGAGTGGAGATGGAGATGGTGTAGTGGAGATGGAGATGGTGTAGTGGAGATGGAGATGGTGTAGTCTATGAGTGGAGATGGAGATGGTGTAGTGGAGATGGAGATCATGTAGTCTATGAGTGATGGAGATGGTAGTGAGATGGAGGACTATGCAGTGGGAGATGGAGATCAGTAGTCTGAGAGGGAGATGGAGACAGGTAGTGGAGATGAGATGGTAGTGGGATGGGATGGTGTAGTCTAGAGTGAGATGGGAGAAGGTGTAGTGGAGATGGAGACTGCATGCAGTGGGAGATGTGAGACTGCGTAGTCTATGAGTGGAGATGGAGATCATGTAGTGGAGATGGAGATGGTGTAGTGGAGATGGAGATGCATGTAGTGGAGATGGAGATCATGTAGTGGAGATGGAGATGGTGTAGTGGAGATGGAGATGGTGTAGTGGAGATGGAGATCATGTAGTGGAGATGGAGATGGTGTAGTGGAGATGGAGATGGTGGAGATGGTGTAGTGGAGATGGAGATCATGTAGTCTATGAGTGGAGATGGAGATGATGTAGTGGAGATGGAGATCATGTAGTGGAGATGGAGATCATGTAGTCTATGAGTGGAGATGGAGATGGTGTAGTGGAGATGGAGATCATGGAGAGAATCACTGCTGCTGTCTTTCCACCGGCAAAACAATAAAACACAAGGGAACAGTAAAACACCAACTAACAGAATAACACCAACTAATAGAAAAACACCAGCAAAATAGTGTGCAGACAGTAGACAGTAGTGATCAGACGGATGTGAATGATGGAGATTTGACCTCATCATAATCTGGCGCCGTGGTAACGTAGTGGTTAAGGAGCAGGGCTAGCATGTAGTAGTGTGGTAGCGTAGTGGTTAAGGAGCAGGGTTAGCATGTAGTAGTGTGTAACAGTGGTGGTTTAAAGAGCAGGGCTAGCATGTAGTAGTGTGTGGTAACGTAGTGGTTAAGGAGCAGGGCTAGCATGTAGTAGTGTGGTAGCGTAGTGGTTAAGGAGCAGGGTTAGCATGTAGTAGTGTGGTAGCGTAGTGGTTAAGGAGCAGGGTTAGCATGTAGTAGTGTGGTAGCGTAGGGGCTAAGGAGCAGGGCTAGCATGTAGTAGTGTGTACGGTAATGTGTTTCTTTTTAATAAACTACCTGTACACTTACAAAGTTCTCAATGCTTCGGTTTACATGTAGAGACCCTCATTATGCTACCGTGTAAGTGTGGTGCTATTTTGAGCCTTGTTAGTGGTATAGAAATAGCGATTACTTTTTACTGTACGTCTGCCCCGAAGGCTAGCATTAAACGGTAATTAGCGGTTTGCAATAAAACTGGTCACATTCGACTAGCATGAAAACAAATCCCAGCGAACGGTCAAACTCGGTACACATGTGTTATTAACTCCTAGATTAATTTTGCGCCTGAATTGTCCTTTAAGGAGCTGGGCTAGCGTACACTAGTCTGTAAAGTTGTGGGTTCAATTCCTGGCTTTCACCGTTGTGCCCTTGAGCAAGGCACTTAACCCCAAATTGCTCTGTGGATGGTGACTCTTGTTATATATTACATATGTAAGTCACTTTGGATAAAAGCGTCTCCTCAAATGAATAAATGTAATCTTTGATCTTTCTCGCTTTTAGGAAGAGCTTTACAGGTTGCATGTGTTCATTCAAAGCTGTAGGGTCAGCCTTTCTTTACAGGTCACATTTGTTATTTCACAGTTGGTCTTTAACAGTAATTTATTTCCCCTGCACTTTAGACGTGGATGTGGATAAGCCCGATGAGAAGTCTATCATGACCTATGTGGCTCAGTTCCTGAGAAAGCTGCCTAACCCTCTTGGACAGCAACAGGATGAGGTTAGACTTATATAAAAGGATTAGTCCCCAACTCAAATCCCAACCATAACCCCAATCCTATATATAACTTGAGACTCCTGTATAAGGATTAGCCCCAACCCAAATCCCAACCCTAACCCCACCATCTCTCTAGACTCCTGTAGAAGTATTAGCCCCAACCCCACCATCACTCTAGACTCCTGTAGAAGTATTAGCCCCAACACAACCATCACTCTAGACTCGTGTAGAAGTATTAGCCCCAACACAACCATCACTCTAGACTCCTGTAGAAGTATTAGCCCCAACACAACCATCACTCTAGACTTCTGTAGAAGTATTAGCCCCAACACAACCATCACTCTAGACTCCTGTAGAAGTATTAGCATTAGCCCCACCATCACTCTAGACTCCTGTAGAAGTATTAGCATTAGCCCCACCATCACTGTAGACTCCAGTAGAAGAATTAGCATTAGCCCCACCATCCTCCTAGACTCCTGTAGAAGAGTTAGCATTAGCCCCACCATCACTCCTAGACTCCTGTAGAAGTATTAGCATTAGCCCCACCATCCTCTAGACTCCAGTAGGAAGGAGTTTAGCATTAGCCCCACCATCACTCTAGACTCCAGTAGAAAGATTAGCATTAGCCCCACCATCCTCCTAGACTCCTGTAGAAGTGTTAGTGATTAGCCCCACCATCACTCTAGACTCCTGTAGAAGTATTAGCATTAGCCCCACCATCACTCTAGACTCCTGTAGAAGTATTAGCATTAGCCCCACCATCACTCTAGACTCCTGTAGAAGTATTAGCATTAGCCCCACCATCACTCTAGACTCCTGTAGAAGTATTAGCATTAGCCCCACCATCACCTAGACTCCCGTAGAAGATTAGTGAGCCCACCATCACTGTAGACTCCCTGTGTAGAAGTATTAGCATTAGCCCCCACCACGCCTCCCTAGACTCCTGTAGAAGTATTAGCATTAGCCCCCACCATCCTCTAGACTCCTGTAGAAGAGTTAAGATTAGCCCCACCATCCTCTAGACTCCTGTAGAAGTATTAGCATTAGCCCCACCATCACTCTAGACTCCTGTAGAAGTGTTAGCATTAGCCCCACCATCACTGTAGACTCCTGTAGAAGTATTAGCATTAGCCCCACCATCACTCTAGACTCCTGTAGAAGTATTAGCATTAGCCCCACCATCACTCTAGACTCCTGTAGAAGTATTAGCATTAGCCCCACCATCACTCTAGACTCCTGTAGAAGTATTAGCATTAGCCCCACCACAACCATCACTCTAGACTCCTGTAGAAGTATTAGCATTAGCCCCACCCCAAATTCCAACCTCCTCTCTGCAGTCGTAGCTTTTCTCACCGCTCTATCCTCTCCTCTACCCTCTCTCCTTTTTCTCCTCTCTCCTCTCCCCTACTCTCATTCACCTCTACACCTCAACACAGGTAAAACAACAAGTCATACACCTGTACACCTCATGTATGATGTGGGTTGTTTTAGGGTCTGGTACAGAAGGCGGGGGAGTGGAGGAAGTTTGGGAGTGTGTGAGTGTGTGATGGTGATGATGGTGTTGGTGTTCTAGGGGAGTGTGTGGTGGTGGTGGTGTTCTAGGGGAGTGTGTGGTGATGGTGTTCTAGGGGAGTGTGTGAGTGTGTGGTGGTGGTGTTCTAGGGGAGTGTGTGAGTGTGTGGTGGTGGTGGTGTTCTAGGGGAGTGTGTGAGTGTGTGGTGGTGGTGTTTCTAGGGGAGTGTGTGAGTGTGTGGTGGTGGTGATGGTGTTGGTGTTCCAGGTGAGTGTGTGATGGTGGTGGTGTTTTAGGGGAGTGTGTGGTGGTGATGGTGTTGGTGTTCCAGGTAAGTGTGTGATGGTGTTGGTGTTCCAGGTGAGTGTGTGGTGGTGGTGATGGTGTTGGTGTTCTAGGGAAGTGTGTGGTGGTGGTGTTGGTGTTCTAGGGGAGTGTGTGGTGGTGGTGGCGATGGTGTTGGTGTTTTAGGTGGTGATGGTGTTGGTGTTCTAGGTGATGGTGCGGGAGGCGGTGGTGATGGTGTTGGTGTTCCAGGGGAGTGTGTGGTGGTGGTGGTGATGGTGTTGGTGTTCCAGGGGAGTGTGTGATGATGGTGATGGTGTTGGTGTTTTAGGTGGTGATGGTGTTGGTGTTCTAGGTGATGGTGCGGGAGGCGGTGGTGATGGTGTTCTAGGGGAGTGTGTGATGGTGATGATGTTGGTGTTCTAGGGTCTGTGCGGGAGGTGGGGAAGTGTGTGTGTGTGTGATGGTGTTGGTGTTTTAGGGGAGTGTGTGAGTGTGTGATGGTGTTGGTGTTGGTGTTCTAGGGTCTGTGCGGGAGGTGAGTGTGTGAGTGTTGGTGTTCTAGGTGATGGTGCGGGAGGTGGTGGTGATGGTGTTGGTGTGTCTTTAGGAGGATCTGGTGCGGGAGGCGGTGGTGATGGTGTTCTAGGGGAGTGTGTGATGGTGATGATGTTGGTGTTCTAGGGTCTGTGCGGGAGGTGGGGAAGTGTGTGTGTGTGTGATGGTGTTGGTGTTTTAGGGGAGTGTGTGAGTGTGTGATGGTGTTGGTGTTGGTGTTCTAGGGTCTGTGCGGGAGGTGAGTGTTGATGTTCTAGGTGATGGTGCGGGAGGTGGTGGTGATGGTGTTGGTGTGTCTTTAGGAGGATCTGGTGCGGGAGGAGGGGGAGTGGCGTCGTGCGGCAGAGTCGAACAGCACACTGACGCGACGGCAACAGGAAGCTCAAGCCCAGCTGGAGAGGACCCTAAAGCTGGCCAATGCCTGCCTGTCTGAAAAGGGCCCTCCTGACCAACTACACCGGAAACACACGGTATACAAATACACACACACATACACACACACCCTTCTGCCTGTCCGAGAAGGGCCCTTCACTTTGGACATTCTGTGGCACACATGCACACCCTAACCTGTATGTGTGTGTGTGTGTGTGTGTGTCTTTAGGAGTTCTTTGCTCGATTGGACCAGCATGTGCTGAATGTGTTTCTCAAAGCATGTGATGACCTCACTGACATCCTGCCTGAAAATGAGCAACATGCTTTACAGGAGACTGTCAGGGAGCTCCACAAGCAGTGGAAGGTCTCTTTCTCTTTCACGCACTCACACAAACTGTTACGGGCAGTTGGACACCACCCTTAAAGGGATATTCCACCATTTGGGGAATTACACTAATTTTCCACCTCCACTTGAGTTAAACAATTGATTTGTACCTTTCTCCAGTTTATCCAGCTGTTCTCAGAGTCTGGCGATACATACATAGATCATTGAATCGAATTAGTCCATTAGCATCTCGCCTGCTAGCATCACGTTTAAAAGTGACTTAAAATTTCCGGTAATTTTCCTATTTAAAACTTGTCTCCTCTCAAGTTAGAAAGTTTAATAACACCAACGGAAAATCAAATGTAGCGATTTCTAGGCTGATTTGACATGGAACTATACTCTCATTCAGGCGTAATAATTCAGTCACTAACGGATTTGTCTGCTGCAGCTCAACCTTGTTGCTGGAAGTTAGCCTACAAGGGACTATTTTCAGGTGCTGCATGATATCATTGTGCTGCTGCGCCCATGGTGTTCCTTAATTATTACGCTGGAATGAGAGTATAGTTCTATGTCAAATCAGCCTACAAATGGTGGAATATCCCTTTACCATAAAGGGGAGACACACACAGATCAGCTCGTTGTATCAAAAATAGGGGTATGTTTATTTAACAGAATGGGTATCAAATAATAGGGAGGTTAACAGTAACTAGTGAAACTACAGTAACTACAAAAGCGGAACGCTTTCTACTGCCGGGTGGACGGCTAGACGGAAGCCAGTGGACAAGACAGAGGG
>NC_063196.1:36239376-36274376 GCF_017589495.1 Alosa alosa | reverse complement strand
CAAACACAAGACAAATGGCCCCTCCAACAGCAGTATATAGTATGTCATTGGGGTTATCAAATGGGCACCCTCATTTACCGATGTTTCGTTAAGTTAGGCCCGCAACACCTCATGAAGGCTTAACAGTGAAACCAGCGTCCTGGAGACACTCCCCTCCATGCTGCCACCATATTACCACATTGAAATATCCAATACCCAAAATACTCTTAACCAGCCCAGGCATGGTCAAGGTTGGCTAGGTTGGCCCGTCCCGTTGATGTAAGACAAAATGGAAATATTTTGTTGTGAAATGACTGGAGACTGTGCAGGGTAGGAGCAAGGCCAAGGTGTGTGTGTGTGTGTGTGTGTGTGTGTGTGTGTGTGTGTGTGTGAAGTGACTGGAAACAGTGCAGGGTAGGAGCAAGGCCAACGGCAAAAGCAGCACTAAACCCAACTAACCCAACAGGTCCTGAGAGAGTGTGTGTGTGTGTGTGGGTGTGTGTGTGTTTAAATGTGTGTAAATATGATGTTTCTCTGTAACCCAACTGGTCCTGAGAGAGTGTGTGTGTGTGTGTGTGTTTAAATGTGTGTAAATATGATGTTTCTCTGTAACCCAACAGGTCTTGAGAGAATCTCGGAGTGCCCTGGCTGAGGTCAAAGGTCGTCTCGATCACATGGACACATGGAGTGAGAAGCAAAGTGTCATGGCCCAGGTGGCCAAGGAGTGTGTGTCGCAGGAGGATGTGTGTGTGTTGGTAGACGCGTGTGTGTCACAGGAGGACGTGTGTGTGTCGCAGGAGCATGTGTGTGTGTTGCAGGAGGATGTGTGTGTGTCGGTAGACGCGTGTGTGTTGGTGGAAGATGTGTGTGTGTTGCAGGAGGATGTGTGTGTGTCGCAGGAGGATGTGTGTGTGTCAGTAGACGCGTGTGTGTCGCAGGAGGATGTGTGTGTATCGCAAAAGGATGTGTGTGTGTCGGTAGACGCGTGTGTGTCGGTAGACGCGTGTGTATCGCAGGAGGATGTGTGTGTGTCGCAGGAGGATGTGTGTGTATCGCAGGAGGATGTGTGTGTGTTGGTAGACGCGTGTGTATCGCAGGAGGATGTGTGTGTGTTGGTA
Source organism: Alosa alosa (assembly GCF_017589495.1). Classification (NCBI taxonomy): domain Eukaryota; kingdom Metazoa; phylum Chordata; class Actinopteri; order Clupeiformes; family Clupeidae; genus Alosa; species Alosa alosa. The sequence goes on along the minus strand of NC_063196.1, from coordinate 36,273,279 downwards.
GACGCGTGTGTGTCGCAGGAGGATGTTCCTAAGGAGCAGCAGGATGTGGAGACCAGCAGGAGGGTCAGTGCGGAGTCCAGCAGGAGGGTCAGTGCAGAGACCAGGCAGCTACTCCTTGTTCACCAGGTGGGGGCGCTGTCTCTGCCCAGCCAGTTGCACTCTCTTACTATCCTCACTGGGGTGTGTTTATGTGTGTGTGTTTGTGTGTGTATGTGTGTGTTTATGTGTGTATGTGTGTGTTTGTGTGTGTATGTGTGTGTGTTTGTGTGTGTGTGCCATTTGCACTCTCTTACTATCCTCACTGGGGTGTGTGTGTTTGTGTATGTGTGTGTTTGTGTGTGTATGTGTGTGTGCCATTTGCACTCTCTTACTATCTTCACTGGGGTGTTTGTGTGTGTTTGTGTGTGTGTGTGTGTGTGTGTGTGTGTGTGTGTGTGTGTATGCGTGTGTGTGACTGCTGTTCCAGTGTTCTGCTGTGTCTCTCGGATTTTGCAAATTAGTGGTAATATCCTTATTTATTTAAAGGTCACTGTGAGATTGGAGCTTGCCCACCCCTCTCTCATATCAGGATGACCGCAAGAAAAACGACTAGGCAACTCAAGACTAAAGTGAAGCGGGTGCGAGTTTTATTTACAGTGCAGTAGCAGTGATTAACAAAAGAGAAAACAAAAACTGAGAATAAACGGAAAACAAAACCGGTCTCAATCAGGCAACACAAATATAACTACAACAAAAGACTGTTTAGAGAACGATCACGATCACACTTTTTCTTGCACTTACTTCACTGCACAGCTTCACAGCAAGCGTGCTTTCCCCTTGCTCTCCCTCCCCAAATGAAAACCCCTGCCCTTTTGAAGGGCTCACAATCTACCCGAGAGCAGTGATTGGACAGACAATAAACCAATCCGAAAATGGCATTACAAAAACCTTTAAAAACACACATTTGGAAGTACATACAAATTATCACAATATCCCCAGAAAATAGCTTTTAAAAAGTAGAAAACATAAATCCCAAATTTACTTATTTTAGTATACTGTATGCATGAAATAAAGCTACAAAACAATCTCACATATCACCATGACAACCAAAGTTTAGCCACTGAACCGACAGTGGTTAAGAACATTGGTTCCGCAAGCTCGGTTTCCCCACGGACCATTCTGATGGAACACCCACTGGCAGCGGTGAGTGAGAAATGTTTGTTTGTAGTGCAATGAACTATTGTGTTGGCGAGTGGAATATGGGACGAGACAACTGGTACCTGCGTTACTACAACGATGGTAAGTACATGTTTTAACTGAGAAATGTGTGTGTGTGACGTGTGCATTTTCGCGATAGTCAGCTTAAAAGGAAAAAAGTTTGAATACGGTGTGTAGGAGATGCTAACAGGTGTCTGGGTCTATGTGTGTGTGCGGGAGTGTGCTGGCGTGTCAATGGGAGTGTCTGTGCGTGTCGGGAGGTGTGTGTGAGTGTAGAAAGGATGTGTCGCTGGCGTTTTGGTGAAAAATGTCACTACCACACATCTTCATTTTTCACATTTCCTCCCCCTTCTGTTGGCTCGCCATGGTGGTGGCGAGACAGGAAGTCCGCAACAGGGTTCTGTGACCCCGCCCTGTACCTCACAGTAAACCTAAAAGGTTGCAACGACAAAAACCACCGAGTGATTCGAGCATTCGAGTCTTTCATTCGGCCCAGCCATTGTAGGGCCCTGTGATCAGTCTCCAAAAGAAAGTCTCTACTCAGCAGGTAGTATTTAAAGGTCTCTAGTGGCCACTTTACAGCCAGGCACTCAAGCTCCACCACGGAGTACCTGGTCTCGCGAGGGAAGAGCTTGCGGCTTATATAAGCCCCTGAAGAAGGACTGCCCCCAGCCCAACCCCAGAGGCATCAGTCTGAACTGTGAATGTCTGTTCAAAATCTGGGCTCTGTAGAACAGGCTCAGCAACCAGAGCCCCTTTCAGGTCCTGGAAGCCCGCCGCGTGCACCTCTCCCCACTTTCGACCTTGGCTGACCCCGACTTGCCCAGTCAGGTCTGTGAGGGGTGCAGCACGGGAAGCGAAGTTGGGTATGAATCTCCGGTACCAACCGGCGAGACCCAAGAAAGATCGGACGTCCTTCTTTGTCTTTGGCCGAGGACAGTCTCGGACCGCCCCAACTTTGTCTTTCTGGGGCCTAATGACCCCCCTTGCCCGATGATGTGGCCCAGGTATCGCACCTCCTGCTGGGCCAGAGAGCACTTTTTCGCTGAATGGTCAGCCCAGCCTCGCTGATCCGGCCGGAACACCTGCCCAGGTGTTCAAGGTGCTCACTCCAGGTGGCGCTCCAGACTACCACGTCATCCAGATAGGCCGCTGCGTAACCGCCCGTGCCCTCCAGGACACGGTCCATCAGCCTCTGGAAGGTTGCTGGCGCCCCCTGCAAGCCAAAGGGCATGGTGGTGAACTGGTACAGCCCCTGCGGAGTCTGAAAAGGCTGTGTGCAGCTTTGCCTCCTCTGCCAGGGGCACCTGCCAATACCCCCTGCAGAGGTCCAGCGTGGTGATGTAGGACGCCCTCCCAAGCCCCTCAATCAGGTCCTCCAGCCTGGGCATTGGGTAGGCGTCAAAGGTGGACTGTGCGTTCAACTGCCTGAAGTCAATGCAGAAGCGTATGCTCCAGTCCTTCTTCGGGACCAGCACAACTGGACTGCTCCAGCTGCTGCTGGACCTCTCGATCACGCCCAGCTGCTTCATCACCTCCAGCTCCTCCTGCAGAGTGGGAAGCAGCCGCTCTGGGATGCGGTACATGTGTTGCCGCACTGGCGTAGTGTCCTTCAGCAGCAGGTCGTGTTCCACCAGCTGCGTCCGTCCCGGCTGCTCAGAAAACAGGCCAGGAGGAACGATGGCCTTCAATTCCTGCGCCTGCTGAGCCGTCAAGTGGGAAATCTCAGGGTCAGTTGGTGAAACTGCTGACGGGAAGAACTGCTCTGGTGGCTCTACATCACCCTGCACGTCCTGCACCATCAGCTGCTGGCTGGGCACTTCTTCCCGGTCCCGCCACTCCTTGAGCAGGTTTACGTGGAACGCCTGCTTGGTCTTTCGACGCCCCGGCATCTCCAGCTCATACGTCACAGGCCCCAACTGACGTGTCACCCGGTATGGTCCTTGCCACCGGGCCAGCAGCTTGTTCTCGGTGGTCGGCAGCAACAGCAGGACCTGCTGCCCAGGCGCGAAGCTCCTCTGCCTCGCCCTCTGGTCATACCACCGAGCCTGGATCTGCTGGGCCTTTGTCATGTTGTCCTCCACGATGGTCGCCATCTCCTCCATCTTCTGTCGCATCTTCAAGACATACGAGAGCACACTGTCCTGCTCCTGGGGTTTCGGGGTCACCCAGGTGTCGCGCAGAAGATCCAGTGGGCCCCGGACCTGGCGCCCATACAGGAGCTCGAACGGGAAGAAACCAGTGGATGCCTGTGGTACCTCCCTGTAGGCAAACAGGAGGTATGGCAACCACTGGTCCCAGTCTTTGCCATTGTCCGCCACAAACTTCTTGAGCGTGGCCTTCAGGGTCTGGTTATACCGCTCCACCAGCCCATCAGTCTGGGGATGGTAGGGAGTGGTCCTTATCCCCTTAATTCCCAGTAAACTATAAACTTGCCTCAATGTTTTTGACAGAAATGCAGTACCTTGGTCAGTGAGGATTTCGTGTGGTATGCCTACCCTAGAGATCAGTTGGAGAAGTGCACGTGCAACTGAACCTGCTGTGATTTTGCGTAGTGGGAATGCTTTGGGGTAGCGTGTTGCATAGTCACACATTACAAGGATAAATCTGTGACCTGAGCGTGTTCTCTCAAGGGGTCCCACTATATCCATCCCTAACCTCTGAAAGGGAACACCAATGATGGGTAGTGGATGCAAAGGGGAAGGTTTAGCTTTGTGTTTACTGGTCAGTTGACAGATGGAACATGAACGACAGTAACGTAGGACATCAGTGTACATGCCTGGCCAGTGAAAACGCTGCGCTATCCTCTCCAGTGTCTTAACAGTGCCCAGGTGTCCTGCCCATGGTATGTCATGCCCCAAACACAGCACCTTATCTCTGAGACATTTTGGGACAACAATCTGCTCAACAGCGGCATCTTTTGGTTGGTGGTACAGCAAGTCATCTTTGACAAAATAAAACTCTCCATTAAGATCAGCAGACTCTCCTGTCTTAACACCATCAATCTCAGTAACCTTAGAGAAAGCATTTTTCAACGACTCATCACTTTTCTGTAAGTCCCTTAAATTACTCGGTGGCTTCCACACATCTTTCAAATCACCATCCGGCTTTGGTAGTTGGCCTACAGATTTCTCTGTTGTCCCCTGCATTTTAGCTAACCTGCGCTGTCTGCATGTCTTAGGCGTTTTACATACTGCAGGGAGGTCAATATCCAGGTCAATGTCAGTCTGACTGTATGGCAACATATCACAGACAGCCTTCGTTGCTTCATCATCTGCTGACTGCTTAGCCTGCGCTCTGGTCACCACCATGCTGACTGGCTGCACTGACTGCACAAGCTCAGGCAAAATCACAACATCCTGCCCCAACACTACAGGATAGCGTAGCCCACTCACAATGCCTGCTCTCAACAAAAAAGCTTGCCCCTGAACTTCCAGTCTAATGTCAGCAACTGGGTACACATGTTCATCTCCATTAACACAACACACTCTCAGCTGCCCTTTCCCCAAATCCTCTGATGTGTCTATGAGGTGTGGCTGGACTAGAGTGTGTGTGCTACCAGTGTCCAGGAATGCATGTGTAGATATGTCATTCACAGTTACAGGGACTGTTTGTACTCTGGACAATGCATCGTCAGCTCCCTCTTCGGGTCTTAACACACTACAAAAGCCGGACCCATGGCCTTTCCTTACTGGGCAATCTCGGGCAATGTGACCGGGTTTACTGCAGTGGTGACATAACACATGTGGTCTTGGTGGTGTAGCTGTAGGGGCTGGGTGTCTAGGTGGCGGGGTGTAGGGACGTGTAGGTGGCCTTGGTGGTGTGGTGTAGGGTGAAGTGTAGGTGTGCTGTGGTGCTCTGACCTGTCCTAACCCCCTAGGACCAACTCCCCCACCAGGAACACCAGACTTACCGCCCGCGGCTGGCCGGTTGAAGTTCTGGTTGCGGAACGTCTTTGGTCCAGGTCGAGCTGCCAGGAACGCCTCCACCAGTTCTGCCACCTTCTGGCCTGTGGCTGGGTTGTGCTCTTTGACCCAGACCCGGATGTCATGGGCTAGGGTGCGCAGATACTGCTCCAGAATGAAGAGCTCTCCTATCTGCTCCACCGTCTTCTCTGCTGGTCTCACCCACTTCCTGTAGAGGTCCCTCAGGCGGTCATACAGCTCCCGTGGGGTCTCTCCTGCTCTCCAGTCTGGATCCCGGAACCTTTGTCGGTAAGTCTCTCCATTAATTTCATATTTCGCCAGGATAGCCGTCTTCACTTGGTCATACCCCATGGCGTTTTGCATGTCCATTGCCACGTACGCTGCTCGGGCTCTACCTGTAAGATACGGCACCAGGTAAACGGCCCAATCAGCTCTTGGCCATCTGTAGGCCGTGGCGAGTCTCTCAAATGTCATCAGGTATTGTTCGACGTCATCCCCCTCTTCGAGCTTCGGCACTATGGCCCTTGTCCAAGAAACTGGAGTCATCACGGCTGGGCCAGATGCCGGGGGTGGCACTGCTTGCCGTGCTGGAGGCCATCTAGGAGCTGCCACAGGAGACACTGGGGCTGCTGGTGCTGGTACTGGCACTGGAACTGGCCCTTCTGGTGCTGGCGCTGGTTCTGCTGCTGCTGCAGCTGCTTGGAAGCCTGGGGGTGGCACTACCAAGTTGCGCGATGGTCCATCCTGCAGTGGATCTCTGGCGCCGTCATCACCTGGTTGCCTTCGCCACTCTGCTGGACTCCGCCGTTCCCTCTCCAGCTCATCGTGGACATTGTTCAGCTGGATCTGCACACTGCGCCATCGCCTTTCTTGCTTGAGGGCCTCCTGCTGCTGGTCTTGAATGGACTGCTGAAGGAGATTGAAGAGCACGCCCATGTCCAGCGTCTGTGGAACTGCTGTTGCTCCACCCTTGGCACCTTCTGTCTGCTCACCAGCATCTGGATGCTCCTCTTCCTCCTCAGCTGTGTGTCCCTCCGTGGCATCTCGGGGTAGGCGCCGATATGCCATGCTTGGCAGTCTGCCTGTCGTCTTCTTCAACGTCTTCTTTCGAGGCGCCACTGTCGCCACTTCTGACACCACCTGTGAGATTGGAGCTTGCCCACCCCTCTCTCATATCAGGATGACCGCAAGAAAAACGACTAGGCAACTCAAGACTAAAGTGAAGCGGGTGCGAGTTTTATTTACAGTGCAGTAGCAGTGATTAACAAAAGAGAAAACAAAAACTGAGAATAAACGGAAAACAAAACCGGCCTCAATCAGGCAACACAAATATAACTACAACAAAAGACTGTTTAGAGAACGATCACGATCACACTTTTTCTTGCACTTACTTCACTGCACAGCTTCACAGCAAGCGTGCTTTCCCCTTGCTCTCCCTCCCCAAATGAAAACCCCTGCCCTTTTGAAGGGCTCACAGTCTACCCGAGAGCAGTGATTGGACAGACAATAAACCAATCCGAAAATGGCATTACAAAAACCTTTAAAAACACACATTTGGAAGTACATACAAATTATCACAATATCCCCAGAAAATAGCTTTTAAAAAGTAGAAAACATAAATCCCATATTTACTTATTTTAGTATACTGTATGCATGAAATAAAGCTACAAAACAATTACTCACATATCACCATGACAACCAAAGTTTGCGCCACTGAACCGGACAGTGGTTAAGAACATTGGTTCCGCAAGGGCTCCGGTTTCCCCACGGACCATTCTGATGGAACACCCATTGGCAGCGGTGAGTGAGAAATGTTTGTTTGTAGTGCAGTGAACTATTGTGTTGCGAGTGGAATATGGGACGAGACAACTGGTACCTCATGTTGCTCGCAACGATGGTAAGTACATGTTTTAACTGAGAAATGTGTGTGTTTGTGGCGTGTGCATTTTCGCGATAGCAGCTTAAAAAAAAAAAAAAGTTTGAATACGGTGTGTAGGGAGATGCTAACAGGTGTCTGGGTCTATGTTATTGTGGGGAGTGTGCTGGCGTGTCAATGGGAGTGTCTGTGGTGTCGGAGGTGTGTGTGAGTGTAGAAAGGATGTGTCGCTGGCGTTTTGGTGAAAAATGTCACTACCACACATCTTCATTTTTCACAGTCACATTCACTGAGAAACCGTTTAATACTTGTTACTTTCGAAATACTATAGCTCACTCCAAGTTGCATGTGCATGCTGCACGTGAAAATGATCTTCTACCCCCATTGCCCGGATTAGCCAATGAAAGAAAATACACGGAAAAACAAGCGAATCAGAAAGAGCCCTTCCCAATGACGCCGAAGGGAAACTGACTATTCATGGCCTCGCCCACCTTGGCTTGTGACCGCCTACAGGAAGACGGGAAGATTTTGCGGCTAGGGGATTGTCTCTCTGCGGCTAGTAGGAGATAACAGCAAGTTGCCAACATGGCAGAAAAAAAATTGTGCCTGTTTTATTTCTGGCAATAATACATCAATGTTGCATGTCTTGCCTTAGAAACATGAGTTGAGGAAGAAATGGTTCGGATTTATCGTTGGAACACCACCACCGAAGTAGTGCAACATTAGTTCTGTGTTCCAATCATTTCCAACACTCACTACCTTAGAAAGTGGTTTTGCATCGATGTTCTGAAAACCTGGTTCTGTACCGTCATGACGATCGACCACCAGCTCACAGGCTGTAAGTACAAACAAACTTTTCCACCTAACGTCTGTTACAAAATAGCATGTTCATATTCTTCACGTTAGCATGCATGAAAAAGGTACAAGCTAGGCTTAGGCTAGCCTATATTACAGGAAGCTACACCAGGCACGTAACTGAAGTGTTCTGTTCGCGACGTGTAAAATCAGAGAATGCCTAATAGGAAGGGCTCTGGTAAAATCCATTAGAGGAATGGTCTATTTTCCCGAACGTAGCCTACAGGCCACTAACACGCCAGGTGTAGCTACTTCCATTGATTAGGCCTATTGGAAGCTAATTGTTGCAGGACATAACGCGAACGGAATGCTTCAGTTACGTGCCTGGTGTAGCTACACTCATAAGAAACTGACCACACTACCCAGAGATTTAGCTTGTTGAACCTATAATCTTCTAACCTAAGCGTTAAACCACAAATAATAATATTAGCAACAATATTTTATGCTCAACTAAGTACGGGTATTGTTCTAGTCTAAATCAAAATCAAAAACACAATACCCCTGCACTATTAGGCTAAGTTGCTATCACTAGAGCTCAGGTATTGACACTTCAGTCTAATTTATGTCTTCTTGCCATTATTACATTGACATACAATGATGTTTTGTTTGATTACTTGCTGTTTACTTAGTGTTTTGTATGTCTTCCAGAGCACATCCTCATGACAGGCTACACAGCTTTCTAGCCTACATTAGGTCATCACGTTAGAAGCAAAGGTTTGTGATCTAACTTTTATTGTTGTGCTAGTTAGTTTCTAAAAGTCTTTTTCTAGTAGGCTAATACAGGTTCTTATGTGCTCGTCAATGTTTTGGAAAGTCAATTCATGGGTTTCTTCAGGTCACTTTCCACCGGTGTATAAAATCAAGCACCTCGATTATGAATGCAGACTGCATGGTGCTTGATTAATACACCTGTGTAAATGGACCTGATGAAACCCATGAATTGCATAACAGATAGAATTGATATTACCGAATGTCTTCTTGTGGGTATGCTACTTAGTACATCATACACCTTACCACAGTCACTAAAATATTTTTTGTTTCCATTGTGCCAGTACAGTTTTGTGAGATAGTGAATGTCCTGTGTACTATTAGTATCTTGTAACTTGACAGTAATACACATTTATTTACTTTAGGTACCCAAACAGAATACTTCATGAAAAGTATGAGTATTGATACAAGCACTTCGGATACACCATGGGCATGGGGGCCTGCTACCTCTACTGCCATCAAGCCTGTTCATCCAAGGCCAGCTAGAAGACCTCGGGTTGATCAAGAGGAGGAGGAGGATGATGGCGACATCTCCACAATAACACCTGATGGCTCCACCCCATGGCCCAGCTTAATCAAAGAGCAATGTAATAAAATCATCACAGCCAACGAATGTGTTTTGTGTGTTGTCCCTTCGGATCCCCAGGACAATACAAGCCGAAACAACAACTCAGACCTTTTTCCCTAAATAATCCCAGCACCATTTTACAAAGGATCTGTAGGCCAGATGTCTGCATCGTCTGGCAAAAAGAGGACATTGTTAATTCTGTGCATAGTTTGGATGTTCTTGTTTTGTGTTTGCATTATTTTAATAGACTGCAATATTACTATTTGTCAGTGTTTCACGGACCACCTAGCAAAAAAAACAGTAGACCTACTTCAACAGTATATTACACAATAGGCCTTCTTACTGAACCACCTTGCTTATTGTCTTTGCACCTTGCTTATGGTGTTAGAGGATTCATATGATTTAAACTGACATAGGTTACATCAGTGTTGCAGAACTGTTTGGATTTACATACAAGTTGGTTCAATATTGCAAACAACTCATCTATTATATTTTACCACATCTACTTGTGGAACACTTGAGATAGCTTGTGGACCACACTTTGAGTACCACTGCTGTATGTAAATATAATAAAGTTGTTTATAGAAAATTGACCTGTTTTGTATATTTGTTTTAGAAGTTTCATCAGTTTTTGTCCCTTTTAAGCTAAAGGTTTATCTTACCTTTCATATCTTCTGTCTCACAGAGGGCCATAGTCGTCATAGTCGAATGTTTAGTGCATTTTGAAGGGAGTACATTATGCTACGGCAGACTGGTTCTAATCCTGGGTACAGGGTCATACAGACAACAGGGGTACTGGTGTTACCCATTTTTCTAACCACATGAGCAATCCCCTTACGAAAAAGTTGTATAGGAATCTTATAGTATTTGGGGCAAAATATTATAGTAATCTTATAATTGGGACATACTGTAGAAGTACTACTAATAACTCTATAATATCCTGTAACCGCTATAGTTTTTCTATAGTAGTCTTATAGTACCTATAGTATGTCCAAATACTATAGTATTCCTATAAGATTACTGTAATATTTAGTCCCAAAATACTATAAGATTCCTATAGTAGGCTACTTTTTCTGTCATACGTGACAGAAAACAACTTGAGTAGGCTAACCTCTGCCAATGTCAGGCTATCATAGTTCTCATTACCGGAGAAGTCTTGCAGCACACATTCTCTGCTTCTGTAGGCATTCTGGTACAATTCCAGCAAAATATAGCTAGGTAGGCGTGTTTGCATTTAGATCTATATATGTATTGGGCTATGACCAAGTGGTCTTTCAATGATAGTATCATGGAATTCAAACCATAACTATCTAGCTATTCCGATAGCATTAGCAGGCTAGGTCAGTGGCTGAACTGCATTTAGGGTGCTTACCTGTGTTGTGAAGTAAAATATCTACTAGGAAGATTGCAAAGACTTTTGACTGTGTAAAGAAATAGGTCTTTATTTTAAAATGTTTCCAACTGTTTATTACTTGAAAGCAAGATGACAATTGTCACAAACGTTTACCTCTTTTAGGAGAAATTTTAAGCTGACAGGCAATTGTTACCATTCTATTAAACCAACGTTTACCGACAAACGATCAGGAAGCGGTTCTTCTTCCTACTCGAACACTAGGATCAAACACACGAAGTTGTATCTCCGAAGACATTTTCTGCAACAGTTTTGACTCGAGTTTTAGCCAGGTTTTAGCACTGTAAAGTTGAATATGGAGCATAGCACAGGCAGAATCGGATGAGGACGCACTGGAGGAAGCGTCACAGTACTGTTAGCCAATCAGAGGTGAATTCATTAGCATGTCATTAATATTCATGACTAGAGGCGAAATCCAGTCGTTCCTCCCCGCCCACCTTCCCCACCAAACTAGAACAGCATGAAACAGACGCAGGAGCATTTTTTTCACCAAAACCGGCTCACAGGGCATTCATCAATACTACAGACCACTGCAAAATTAACGAAAAAACGATGAGATGAGACCTTTTAAAGTATTTTCGGTAAAAACAGTATAGCGTACATATCGTACACCCGACAGGAACTTTTGGACATCGGTTCCTGCAATCCCGACATCTTCATCAGCATAATACCAGAGAATGCTAGATCAGCGAGACCCACGAACTCCGCCACACCAATTGAAAGGAACTTCAGACGCCCAGAAAATGTAAACACAGGGACTCTCGTGGAGGAGTTTGAGTGAGGCTAAAGCTAACGCCACATTGACTCGCTCTTCCAAGCCTTTTCCTCGCCGATGTTCGCTCCCTGGTGAACAAAATGGATGAACTGCGGATCACCACACACAGAATGGTTATGGACTGCAACATATTGATTCACACAGAAACTTGGCTTAACAGCGAAATACCAAACAACGCTATGGAGCTAACTGGACGCTCCATTCTCTGTGCCAACAAAACAGCTGACTCAGGTAAGACTTCATCAAAATGTATAATGCCCCACAAGAGGAGATAATATTTTATACCAAGTTTACATAAACATAGCTGATGCCTACAAAGCTGCTCCCCTCCCCCACCTAGGACACTCAGATCACCTCTCATTGTTTCTACTGCCCAAGTACTCAGCACTCATCAAACGTGTGAAACCAACAGTGAGGGCAGTCAAAGTGTGAAACCCACACGTGTGAAACCAACAGTGACTTCAGCAGCAACACTTCAGCAGCATTTTGAAAACACTGACTGGAGAGTGTTTGCAACTCAGGCCACCCATGACTTCCACACGGACATTGATTCATATGCCTCCTCCATTCTGGACTGTATCAACTCCAACATCAACAGTGTCACCACCCGGACTACGGATTATGACTTTCCCTAATCAGAAGCCATGGATGAACAGTGACGTCAGACTTCTGCTGAAGGCACAAGACATCGCATTCAGATCAGGGGATGCTCATGCCCCACAATAGGACGTAATGCATGTAAGGCTGCTGGTCTTGATGGTATCCCCAGACCTGAGCCTGTGCAGTGCAGCTGACTGAGGTTTGGACTGACATATTTAATCTGTGACCAGCCCAGGCAGCTGTCCCCGCGTGCAGGTGCCAAAAACACTCCACTACAACAAGCCTCAATGACTTCCATCCAGTCACACTCACCCCCAGCTCAGCATTCAACACCATCATCCCCTCCAAACTGATCACCAAAATCAGTAAACTGGGCATCAACACCTCCCTCTGTAACTGGATTCTGGACTTCCTAACCAACAGACCTCAGTCTGTTAGGTTAGATAACCACACCTCCTCAACCATCACCCTGAACACTGGCGTACCACAGGGATGTGTGCTGAGCCCTCTCCTCTACTCCCTCTTCACCTACGACTGCACACCTGTACATGGCTCTAACACCATTGTCAAGTTTGCAAATGACACTACGGTGACTGGTCTCATCAGCAACAATGATGAGATGGCTTACAGGGAGGAGGTCCAGCACCTAACATCGTGGTGCACTGATAACAACCTGGCTCTCAACACCAAGAAGACCAAAGAGCTCATTGTGAACTTCGGGAAGTCTAAAGCTAGCACACACACCCCCATTCTCACCAATGAGACTGAGGTGGAGCATGTCACCAGCTTCAAGTTTCTGGACGTCCACATCTCTGAGGACCTCTCGTGGACCCTCAACACCTCTACCCTGATCAAAAAAGCTCACCAGCGTCTCTTCTTTCTGAGGAGACTAAAGAAGGTTCATCTGTCTCCTCCTCAGATCTTAGTGAACTTCTACCGCTGCACCATTGAGAGCATCCTCACCAACTGTGTCACAGTTTGGTATGGCAACTGCTCTGCCCACGACCGGAAAGCACTGCAGAGGGTGGTGAAAACTGCCCAACGCATCACCAGTTCCTCACTCCCCTCCATCGAGGCCATCCAGGGCAAGCGATGCTTGCGTAAGGCGCGCATCATCAAAGACTGTTCTCACCCCTACCACAGACTGTTCACCCCACTCCCCTCCGGGAGGCGTTACAGGTCTCTCCGCATCCGAACCAGCAGGTTTAGAGGAAGCTTCTTTCCTGTGGCTGTCATTCTACTTAACTGTAGCTCTGCATCTGGTGACATCCAACCAACTAAGCCCCCATCACCCCCCGACCGCCTCCGCCTGATGCCTCCTTGTCTGTGCATGTTGAGGTGTCCACGACCATGGCAACCTTGACAGGGACAACGAGGAGGCGGACATTTGGTGCACTTTTCTAGTTAGACACAAACTGCATTTCGTTGTCTTTGTACTTGTACTCGGCACAATGACAATAAAATTGAATCTAATCTTATCTAATCTAATCAATGTTGTTCATAAAGGAACCTACACTGACCCACATATTAGCATTGAGAGCTATTGTCTCCTCAGTCTTCATGAAGGTTGTTCAATTAAAGTTTATCAGTCTATATGAAGTTTTTTTTATTTAAAAGTTTAACACAGTGGTTCTTAACCCTTTTTCAGTGATGTACCCCCTGTGAAATATTTTTTCAGCCAAGTACCCCCTAACCAGCGCAAAGCATTTTTAGTTGAGAAAAAAAAAAGACTAATTTATTAAACTGTGGAACTGATAAATATCAATATATGTATGTATATTTTAAAATCTCATGTACCCCCTAGAGTGCCAGGGGTACGCGTACCCCCATTTGAGAACCACTGGTTTAACACATTGACCCCAGAGCCATCGTAGTTCCTGATACATTGCCACCAGAGTGCTTGTTGTTCCTGTTTGTGTGTGTGTGTGGTGTGTGTTAGGGTGGTGTTTTGTGTGTGTGCTTGTTGTACCTGGACTAATGGAGTTTGTGTAGTTCTGATACATTGCCACCAGAGTGCTTGTTGTTCCTGTTTGTGTGTGTGTGTGTGTGTGTGTGTGTTTGTGTGTGTGTGTGTGTGTGTGTGTGTGTGCTTGTTGTACCTGACTAATGGAGTTTGTGTCTCCAGGTGAAGGACTCAATGCAGCAGATGAAGCTCAAACTGCAGCAGCAGATTCAGCTGACACCCCTGTGTGCCTCCCCTTCCGATACACACACCGCCCTACAGGAGGTCATTGTGAGTACACACAAACACACACAGTCACACACACACACACACACACACACATACGGCCCTCTGCGCCTCCACACACAAACACATACACACACACAAACACATACACACACACACACACACACATTCCTCTGTACCTCAGCGTCTGACCCTAACCCTAACCTTGGCCTCCGTGTTGTGTGGTTGCTGCAGGATGGGAAGCAGAGCTCGGGGCAGCTGGCGTCCAGGCTGGAGGCCCTCTCTGTGGGCCAGAGTGGGCAGGCTGAGAGGGGCGAGCTGGAGCCGCTGGAGGTCAACCTCAGGGAGCACGAGCAGGGGGCAGCAGAGACGCTCACCATTCTGGAGCACCAGCAGGGGGCAGCAGAGACGCTGACCATCCTGGAGGAGCTGATGGCTGCATGGTGCAGGTGAGGAACCCCTTTCCCCTCCTGGTTCTGTGTGGAAGAACACACACCTGGATAAGGTTCTGTGTGGAAGAACACACACCTGGATAAGGTGAGGAACCCCTTTACCTCTCCTCCTACCTGTATGCAGAGTTGGGTCAGATTACTCTGAAATGTAAAATCTATAACTGAGTATAGACTACACGGCAAGTTTTTTAATCCAGTAATGTAATCCATTGGATTAAAAAATTAATGTAATGTAATCTGAATACTTTTGGATACTTATGGATAACTTCAATATAAAATACTCAAAAATGAAATACATGGATACCTGGATAAGGTTAGGAACCTCCTCCTGCATCTCTACAGAAGAACACACACCTCTTTCACACACCTCTTTCCCTCTCCACACACCTGGATATGGTTAGGTCTCCACACACACCTGGATAACACCTGGATATGGTTAGGGTCTCCACACACCTGGATATGGTTAGGGTCTCCACACACCTGGATAGGGTAAGGGTCTCCACACACACCTGGATAGGGTTAGGGTCTCCACACACCTGGATAGGGTAAGGGTTACCACACACACCTGGATATGGTTAGGGTCTCCACACACCTGGATATGGTAAGGGTTACCACACACACCTGGATAGGGTTAGGGTCTCCACACACACCTGGATATGGTTAGGGTCTCCACACACCTGGATAGGGTTAGGGTCTCCACACACACCTGGATATGGTTAGGGTCTCCACACACCTGGATAGGGTAAGGGTTACCACACACACCTGGATAACACCTGGATAGGGTAAGGGGATATGGTTACTCACACACACCTGGATATGGTTAGGGTCTCCACACACACCTGGATATGGGGGTCTCCACACACCTGGATAGGGTAAGGGGTTACCACACACACCTGGATATGGTTAGGGTCTCCCACACCCGGATAGGGTTAGGTCACCTGGATATGGTTAGGGTCTCCACACACCTGGATATGGTTAGGTCTCCACACACCCTGGATATGGGGTAAGGGTCCACACACACCTGGATAACACCTGGATAGGGTAAGGGTTACCACACACACCTGGATATGGTTAGGGTCTCCACACACCTGGATAGGGTAAGGGTCTCCACACACCTGGATATGGTTAGGGTCTCCACACACACCTGGATATGGTTAGGGTCTCCACACACCTGGATAGGGTAAGGGTTACCACACACACCTGGATATGGTTAGGGTCTCCACACACCTGGATAGGGTAAGGGTTACCACACACACCTGGATATGGTTAGGGTCTCCACACACCTGGATAGGGTAAGGGTTGCCACACACACCTGGATATGGGTTAGGGTCTCCACACACCTGGATAGGGGTCCACACACACCTGGATATGGTTAGGGTCTCCACACACCTGGATGGGTAGTAGGTTACCACACACACCTGGATATGGTTAGGGTCTCCACACACCTGGATAGGGTAAGGGTTACCACACACACCTGGATATGGTTAGGGTCTCCACACACCTGGATAGGGTAAGGGTTACCACACACACCTGGATATGGTTAGGGTCTCCACACACCTGGATATGGTTAGGGTCTCCACACACACCTGGATAACACCTGGATATGGTTAGGGTCCACACACACCTGGATATGGTTAGGGTCTCCACACATCTGGATAGGGTAAGGGTTACCACACACACCTGGATAACACCTGGATATGGTTAGGGTCCACACACACCTGGATATGGTTAGGGTCTCCACACACCTGGATATGGTCAAGTTCTCATTCTCAGCGTCTGTGTGTGTTTGTGTTTGTATGTGTGTGTGTGTGCGTGTGTGTGTTTGTGTTCATGTGTGTGTATGTGCATGCGCGTGTGTGTTTGTGTGTGTGTGCGTGTGTCTGTGTGCGTCTGTGTAATGAGAGTTTGTATGAGTTTTTGTGTGAGTTGGTGTGAGTCTTTGACTGTTTGTTGATCTTTTGTGTGGTAATCTGTGTGTGTGTGTGTGTGTGTGTGTGTGTGTGTGTGTGTGGCCTGTGTATGGAGCAGAGGGGAGGGCTCTAGTCGGATGCTGAACCTTCTGCAGGAACATCAGACCCTGAAGTACAACCTTAGAACCATCCTGCAGACTGCTGAGAACCTCACTGCAGGCTACACGGAACCACAGAACCGAGAGGATATCAGGAGAACCCTCTCACAGGTCAGAATGTTCTCACCTCATATGACATTTCACATCTCGTTACATTCTACCTCACATTCTAACCCTAACCCTAACATCACATTGCTAGCCCTTAGCATGGCGCAGTTGCTCATATGTGTGGTCTATGTGTGTGCTAACTCTTAGCACGGCGCAGTGAGATGCTCATATGTGGTCTATGTGTGTGCTAACTCTTAGCACGGCGCAGTGAGATGCTCATATGTGGTCTATGTGTGTGCTAACTCTTAGCACGGCGCAGTGAGATGCTCATGTGTGGTCTATGTGTGTGCTAACCCTTAGCACGGCGCAGTTGCTCATATGTGTGGTCTATGTGTATGCTAGCCCTTAGCATGACACAGTTGCTCATATGTGTGGTCTATGTGTGTGCTAACTCTTAGCACGGCGCAGTGAGATGCTCATGTGTGGTCTATGTGTATGCTAGCCCTTAGCACGGCACAGTTGCTCATATGTGTGGTCTATGTGTATGCTAGCCCTTAGCACGGCACAGTTGCTCATATGTGTGGTCTATGTGTGTGCTAGCCCTTAGCACGGCACAGTTGCTCATATGTGTGGTCTATGTGTATGCTAGCCCTTAGCACGGCGCAGTTGCTCATATGTGTGGTCTATGTGTATGCTAACTCTTAGCACGGCGCAGTGACAGAGAGGATGGTCAGTGCCCAAGAGGAGCTTGACCTCCTCTGCTCTAGGGGCCGACTCTTGCAGATGGAGCTGACCAAAGTGTCAGGCCACCAAGCCCAGGATGTTACAGCAGACACCAATGCTGTTGTGGAACGCTGGTCAAAGGTGAGCTCTGGCAGTCAGACACATCTCACATGTACAGATCCATCCCATAATCCTCATGTTGCCATAGAGAAACAGAGTGCCAGTCTTTTTTTCTTGTCCTTAAGGTCTTTGAGATAATTGATGGCAATGTGGAGCGCTTGACCCAGACGCTGGTGTTGTGGGATGACGTTGTGCAGATTGAGCAGAGCATTGGGCAGTGGTGCTCATCCTCTCTCCCCGTGCTCTGTGGTGGACTCGTCAGCCTGGAAGACATGCAGAGCACAGAGAAGCACCTGTCCGCATTTAAGGTCAAGGTCAACCTAGTCAGAGAAGCACCTGTCCGCATTTAAGGTCAAGGTCAACCTAGTCAGAGAAGCACCTGTCCGCATTTAAGGTCAAGGTCGCACCTGTCCTCATTTAAGGTCAAGGTCAACCTAGTCATTGTCAGTGTAATCCCAGAGTAATTTGACGAGTCAAACATCCCCTCGAGAGCTAGATTACGTTGATCGAAGGGGTGCCAAGTTTGACTGATTTTAGCGCTTCCAGCCCAAAGGCTAACAGTGCAAGTGCTATATTGATCCTTCTGGCTTATAAAAACAGACGAAGTGACTGCACAATATTAACGTCATGTACACAAACCAACGCTGCACACCCATTAATCTCGTTTGAATTACCCGCGAACCCCTGATTGGATAGATATGCCACGTATGTCAGATGAAAGAGGAGACACAGAGATATCATTTGATACCAAGTACATCCTTCTGGGTTATAAAACAGACGAAGTGACAGCAAAATAATAACTTCATATAGCTGGACTTACCCCACGTTTTTGTGGCAAAGCATGTTTATAATCCAACGCTATCGTGTGTTTCTCTACGGCAAAGCATGTTCATAATCCGGTTTTGACATCCTAGCAAATTCCTGCATGGCATCCAATTCAAGGCTTACATTGCATCCCAATTTGTTGAACAAAGAAACACCTTTTTTGCCTTTACTTTGTTCATGGCAATGCAGTAAAGGGTTGAGAATCATTATGGCACACATGCTAACACGCAAACTTGGGTCAAATCAGGTCAGATCAGTTCGTATCATAGATATGGAGCTCGGAAAGGTCATTTTTCATCATTAAATAAAAAATGGCATTTATTTCCATAAATCACACACCAAATATTTCTGTAAATTGCTCAGCCCCAGAGTATTCCTCCAACATGGCAATTATAATGCCCGATTCAGGACAGTCTGGCCTACACACACATGAAATGCATGTAGAGCTATGAGCTTGCTATGGTGAGATACAGGTCAAAATATAAGAATTTTTAATAATAATAATAATACGCTTTTTATATTTTAATTCTTTAAAAATCAAAATAAAATCAATGCTAGCTAAAATCAATCAGCCTAGACTCTGCTGAAAAAAACAATATATATAATATGTGTGTGTGGCACTCACAATGACCAGAATAAATCCTTATGAATAAAGGTAGTGAAAATGCCCTAAAAACAGCTTAGGGTTCTAAGGGTTAAGACAGCTTGTGATGTGTGAATAGAGATTTTACAATTTTCAATTTACAATTTAATATCACTTATAGAGTGCCAAAACATTGCACATGACTCATGGCGCTTTACAGAGTGTTAAACAATCAGAGAAAAGAAGAGAAGAAAAGAAGGCTGATGGGTAATAGGGGAGAATTGGAGATCCATGTAGATAGATAGATAGATAGATAGATAGATAGATAGATAGATAGATAGATACTTTATTGATCCCCAGGGGAAATTCATGTAGATAGAAACCTTTAGCAGATCCACGACTCAAGAGCCTGATCCATCTGCCTAGGGTCAGTACAGAACAGTAAGGTCTGTATACATGATAAATGAATGAGTTAGTTAGGTGTAGAGAATAGAACATGGTGTTTAACGCCACCTGAGGTGTATGTTACAAAGAGGTGGGATAGTTACATATCCAATATGATAATGCATGAATCCTATTTAGTGTCAGAAAGTTCATGTGAGATAATGTTTGTGTATGATGTGTACTGTATGTGTGTGTGTGTGTGATATGTGTGAATAAAGATCATGTGTGTGTGTGTGTGTGTGTGTGTGTGTGTGTGTGTGTGTGTGTGTGTGTGTGTGTGTGTGATCAGGTAGATATGTGTGAATAAAGATCATGTGTGTGTGTGTGTGTGTGTGTGTGTGTGTGTGTGTGTGTGTGTGTGTGTGATCATGTGATCATGTGTGTGTGTGTGCTCAGCTAGAGATAGATGCCATGGATGTGCAGCTGGCTTCTCTACATGAACAACTCACCAAACTCTCCCAGAGAAGAAACAACCAGGAAGTACCCGCTGAGCTGCAGGTATTACACACTGAGCTGCAGGTATTACACGCTGAGCTGCAGGTGTAATGGCCTGCTTCATTAGAACCTCACACACACCTGGTGTTCTCTGGCCTGCTTCATTAGAACCTCACACACACCTGGTGTTCTCTGGCCTGCTTCATTAGAACCTCACACACATCTGGTGTTCTCTGACACATGGTGTTCTCTGGGCTGCTTCATTAGAACCTCACACACACCTGGTGTTCTCTGGCCTGCTTCATTAGAACCTCACACACACCTGGTGTTCTCTGGCCTGCTTCATTAGAACCTCACACACACCTGGTGTTCTCTGACACATGGTGTTCTCTGGCCTGCTTCATTAGAACCTTACACACACATGGTGTTCTCTGGCCTGCTTGATTAGAACCAGTGTTGCTCAGGTGTGTGTCTGGCCTGCTTCATTAGAACCAGTGTTGCTCAGGTGTGTGTCTGGCTGCAGCAGGTGGAGGAGGGCCTGAGGAGGAAGCTGTGTCAGGCACATGCGGCGTACGCGCGCATCAGCAGATCCCTGGAAGACTACAGCTCACAGAAGCAGCAGCTGGAGGACTTCATCTCCCAAGGTGCACTGCGTCTTAAGAACGTGGAGGACAAGGTTTCAGACCTGCTTCTGGTATCAAACCCTGAGAACATCAGCAGACTGAAGGTTCACCACTCCCTATATGTGACACCACTATTCCATAACTGATATCTAAATACAAACATCAGTTTGCTACAGATGTGTCTAAATACAAACATCAGTTTGCTACAGATGTGTCTAAATACAAACATCAGTTTGTTACAGATGTGTCTAAATACAAACATCAGTTTACTACAGATGTGTTAGCCTATGTAGAGTTACAGAGTTTTCTGTTTCTGCATGGTTTGGATCTGTTTGGATCACACACACACTACACTAACACACACTACACACACACACTACACAAACACACACTACACAACACACACACACACCACACACTACACACACACACTACACACACACTACACACTACACAAACACACACTACACAAACACACACACACTACGCACTACACACACACACTACACAAACACACACTACACACACACACTACACAAACACACACTACACACACACACTTTCTGTTTCTGCATGGTTTGGATCTGAGGGTTGTTTCTTGCTTTAACTCCGCCACAGGAAATTAAAGGGGACCTCAGTCAGCAGCAGCTTTCTCTGGATGAGGCGCAGGCCAAACTGAGTATGCTCTGTAGGTCTCACCCCTCCCAGGAGCTGGGCCACCTCAGTGAAGAGCTGACTGACCTGGTCAGAAGAAGGGACATGGCCGCCCTGCGCTGCTCACGTGCCTCCAGCGACCTGCAGGGGGAGCTACAGCTACACATCTCTGGTGAGTGAGAGATGTGGGGGATGGGACCAGCACACATGACCAGCATATAGGACCAGCACACATGACCAGCATATAGGACCAGCACACATGACCAGCATATAGGACCAGCACACATGGCCAGCATATAGGACCAGCATATAGGACCAGCACACATGACCAGCATATAGCACCAGCACACATGACCAGCATATAGGACCAGCATATAGGACCAGCACACATGACCAGCATATAGCACCAGCACACATGACCAGCATATAGGACCAGCATATAGGACCAGCACACATGACCAGCATATAGCACCAGCACACATGACCAGCATATAGCACCAGCATATAGGACCAGCACACATGACCAGCATATAGGACCAGCATATAGGACCAGCACACATGACCAGCACACATGATCAGCACACAAGACCAGCATATAGGACCAGCACACATGACCAGCACACATGACCAGCATATAGGACCAGCATATAGGACCAGCACACATGACCAGCACACAAGACCAGCATATAGGACCAGCATATAGGACCAGCACACATGACCAGCATATAGGACCAGCACACATGACCAGCACACATGATCAGCACACAAGACCAGCATATAGGACCAGCACACATGACCAGCAGACATGACCAGCATATAGCACCAGCACACATGACCAGCATATAGAACCAGCATATAGGACCAGCATATAGGACCAGCACACATGACCAGCACACATGATCAGCACACAAGACCAGCATATAGGACCAGCACACATGACCAGCATATAGGACCAGCACACATGACCAGCATATAGGACCAGCATATAGGACCAGCACACATGATCAGCACACAAGATCAGCATATAGGACCAGCACACATGACCAGCATATAGGACCAGCACACATGTCCAACACACATGACCAGCATATAGGACCAGCACACATTACCAGCATATATGACCAGCATATAGGACCAGCACACATGACCAGCACACATGACCAGCATATAGGACCAGCACACATGACCAGCATATAGGACCAGCACACATTACCAGCATATATGACCAGCATATAGGACCAGCACACATGACCAGCACACATGTCCAACACACATGACCAGCATATAGGACCAGCACACATGACCAGCACACATGACCATCATATAGGACCAGCACACATGACCAGCACACAAGACCAGCATATAGGACCAGCACACATGACCAGCATATAGGACCAGCACACATGACCAGCACACATGTCCAACACACATGACCAGCATATAGGACCAGCATATAGGACCATCACACATGACCAGCATATAGGACCAGCACACATGGCCAGTACACAGGACCAGTACACATGACCAGCATATAGGACCAGCATATAGGACCAGCACACATGACCAGCACACAGGACCAGTACACATGACCAGCATATAGGACCAGCACACATGACCAGCACACAGGACCAGTACACATGACCAGCATATAGGACCAGCACAGCACATATGACCAGCACACAAGACCAGAATAAAGGACCAGTACACAGAATAACAAAATCAGAGGAAACACATCCAGTAAGACATCCAGTAAATTGGCTGATTCCTAGTGGATGTGTGGGGGGCACTAGTGGATGTGTGAGGTGCTGGGGCACTAATGGATGTGTGAGGGGCACTAGTGGATGTGTGAGGTGCTGGGGCACTAATGGATGTGTGAGGAGCGTGACTGGGGCACTAGTCTGTCTGCAGTGCAGTGTAATGGTGCATCCCAGTTTAACCTTTAAACACTGTTCGTTGCTACCCCCCTTAATTTACTGTTCACGGTCAAATTTGACCGGACAGTTTTAACTGCTCTTAAATACCAATACCATGACAAGTGAAAAGGATTATTTAATAGAACATTTATTGTAAACAGAACCTTATTAGATAATTAACATCTACAACATGTGTGTTTGTGTGTGTGGGTGTGTGTGTTTCTGTATGTGCGTGAATGTGTGCAAACACTCACTGGTGGTTCACATGCACAGTGGAAACATGACAACATGAACTGTGTGTGTGTGTGTGTGTGTGTGTGTGAGAGAGAGAGAAGAGAGAGAGAAAGAGAGTGGGTGTAAATGTGTGTGTGTGTGTGTGTGTGTGTGTGTGTGTGTGTGTGTGTTTCTGTGTGTGCATACATGCATGTGTGTGCAAACAATAGTGATTCACATGCACATGTGGCAACATGACAACATGAACTGACAACATGAACTGTGTGTGTGTGTGTGTTCATGTGTGTGTGTGTGTTTGTGTGTGTGTGTGTGTGTGTGTGTGTGTGTGTGTGTGTGTGTTCATGTGTGTGTGTGTCTGTTTGTGTGTGTGTGGGTGGTTGTGTTTCTGTATGTGCGTCAATGCATATGTGTGCGAACATTGGTGGTTCACACACACGAGTGGCAACATGACAACATGAACTGACAACATGTACTGAGTGTGTGTCAGTGGGTGTACATGTGTGTGTGTGCTTTATGTGTGTCTGTTTGTGTGTGTGTGTGTGTGGGTGTGTGTGTCCATGCATGCATGTGTGTGGGAACATTGGTGGTAAGTTGTAGGTGTGTGGAGAGAGATGTCTTTTATCTCCTGGATGAAAATTATACTCTTTCCCAATCATTTCCTATGGCGGTCATTTTTGACTGTGAACAAAAAAAAAGTGTTTCTAAGTTGAATAAATCACTCAAAATTCAACGGAAGTAGCCCTAATCAATTCTATGTGTTCAAACGCCTTTTGTGAAGGATATCATAAGATCTTGAGGCAATCTGATGAAAAATGCCATATTTATGGTACAGGGAATGTGTAAATCGGTCATTTTTGACTGGAACAGTGTTAGAAGGTTAAGTCATAATTTCCCAGTTACAAAAAGGAAGTTTCATTTATAATGCCTCCTGAAGTTATAACTTCAAGTCAGTAACCTTTTTGAACCTCAGGTACAAGGTACCCCAAGTTTGAAGTTTTCAAAATGGCTGTGCCCATCAACAGCAAACAAAATCCATAGAAGTGCACAGTACAGTATGTAGGCAGTTCTGACCTATTTCTATCTCATTACAGTTTTTCTCGATCGTTTTGATACCTGTGTCAACTCTGAAATCACACTCTCAAAACAGTTAACACCCGTGTCTGAACAAAAGCACTCTGGACAAAATGACACATTTTGCTTGCAAAAGGCTGTTACTCTCTCAAAACACTTAAAACATGCAGCAAAAGCAAATCTTGCCTTCAAACACTACAACTTGTTGCCAATTAAAAAACACTCTTTAATCAATCATTACACACTGGACAACAAAATGCAAAATCTAGTTCTCAAAATGAGCATTTTTGCTATGTCTGTTCCATTACTTTCTCATTTTTTCTGGTAGGCCTATCAGAAAAAAACTGTGAAAAGACAAAATGTACTGAATAAATGTTTTTAATTGAACTACAACTTGTC
Source organism: Alosa alosa (assembly GCF_017589495.1). Lineage (NCBI taxonomy): Eukaryota > Metazoa > Chordata > Actinopteri > Clupeiformes > Clupeidae > Alosa > Alosa alosa. The sequence goes on along the minus strand of NC_063196.1, from coordinate 36,248,523 downwards.
ATTTTTCATCGAAATAGACCTACAGTAAACACCTTTTGTACTGTTTTCTCCACCAAATAGGCAATACAGTACTTTGTCTAAATGTGCATTAGATCCATACTTGCAAATAGCAACACAGAACTGACATCTCTTATGTATAATGAATGATTGCTGATTGAAGATGATTGCAAAGGAGTTTCACACAGGTGTATCAGAGATTCAGACTTATGCAAGGAATCTATACCACCTGTGAAAAGATGTATTCCTTTTGTTTAGCATGGGAAAACCAATAGAGTTTGGGGCTTTTGAATGACAGCTGTGTTAACTGTTTTGCAAAAGGGTGTGAGAAATGTGTGAACCCAATGAAAATGTGTGAACACATTCGCAAGAGATGACTTCTGCTGTGCAAAGAAAGTAGTCATGAAGACCAAGTGGGTTCCAGTTTACTTAAGCAGGTAAAAGCAATCGAGAAAAACTGTAAATCAGTTGGTGAAACAATAGGGTCCCACCTCTTGTTCCTACATTTGTATGCATAGAATACCTTGTAATGCGGTGGGTTAGGGTTAGAATACCTTGTAATGCATTGTCAGAACTGTTAACTTACAACAAAGAATTTCTAACAAATGGCTGACATCTTGTTCTTCACTTTTCCCTGGAGGTTTGTTGACTGTAATTTCCATAGCAACCCAGAGCTTCTGAACCTAGACACTAGACACACCCTCACAAAACAATTTGTCCTCCTTCATAGCTCTGTTTTCTCCCCCTCCTCTCCTCTCCCTTCCTCCTCTCCTCCTCTCTCCTCTACTCTCTCCCCCTCCTCCTCTCTTCCTCTCCCCCTCCTTTCTTCTCCTCCTCCTCTCCTCCTCTCCTCTCTCCTCTCTCCTCCTCCTCCTCCTCCTCTCTCCTCTCCTCCTCTACTCTCTCCCCCTCCTCCTCTCTTCCTCTCCCCCTCCTTTCTTCTCCTCCTCCTCCTCCTCCTCTCCTCTTTCCTCCTCCTCCTCTCCTCTCTCCTCTCTCCTCCTAATGCAGAGATCACACAGGATTTTCACCGCTGGCTAACTGAGCAGAAGGATAACATTAAAGACCTCTCGGACCAATCAGAGGCCAGAGTCAAAGGCTGCCCTGACCAATCAGAGGCCTGGGTCCTTATGGCAGACAGGTTACAGGAGCTGAAGGTATTCGACGTCCTCAGGGCCTGAGTGTGTATGACGGTGTGTGTGTGGAACCCCTGGACTTACCCTGCGCTTCCTCCCCTGTGCCCCAGGGGGCACTAGAGTGCCTGCGCGTGGGTGAGGAGCGCCTGGGCTCCGTGTGTGAAGAGGGGGGGATGTTGCTGCCCCATCTGCCCCCCTCAGCCGCGGGGCACGTGGAGGAGCAGCTGCTCTCCTGCCGCAGGGCTTGGGCTGCCTTTGTGGAGGAGAGCCAGCAGAGCCTGCAGAGCCTGGAGCACAGCGCCGCCCTACAGCACAGGTCAGGCACTGCAGTGTGTGTGTGTGTGTGTGTGTGTGCAGGGTTGAAGTGTGTGTGTGTGTGTGTGTGTGTGTGTGTGTGTGTGTGTGTGTGTGAAGGCAATGGTACGCTCCCGCGTCTGCGTCCCGCGCACGTGGCACTGGTGAGCGCGTTTTTACGGCATGCGTCACGTTTACGTCGACTGAAATTTAAGACCGCGCGTCAATTTGACGCGTAGACTGCGCATGTGTGAAACGAAACTGCTGTAAACACTCCCCTCCAGTAGGTGGACCACATAGAAGAACAACACTTAAAACCTAGAAACAAACCTAGACAGAAGAAGAACGAAGAAGCGCAGAAGCAGAGCGCCTGTCCTCAGCTTGCTTGGCTATCAAGTTACGTGAAACACCACGAGTCAACTTTGACCGATGTAAAGCCACAATCCACAGATACAGATTCTTTAACATTATCTTTAACGGTTACTTTACCATCTATGGTGTAGAACCCAAAGTATTTCAAGACATCACATTTTAGATGAGTTGGGGACTTAATTGTCCGCTCAGGCTGGCCGTTCTGTGCGTTAGCTTCCATTTTCGAAACAGGGTGGCTGCATGGGCTCTGGCTCCACTGGCTACTGGCTATTATTGGCTTGATTTGGTCATGAGCACTGGATCATAGAGCACTGGATGAGATGGCAAACAATAAAATAAAAAACAAACTAATCATAGACTGTAGAAATGTGCTACACATGGCACTAAAAACCAAATAGTTTATTTATAGTTCGACTACTTATATTTCACGTCATGTTTGAATAAAAAGTGACAGCCCTACTCCCTGCATAGAGAGCTGACTTGACTTCGGATTAAATGCATCTTTTAAAAATGAGCGTAGCCTAGCACCTATTACTGAACAATGCTGAAATCAAATCCCGAAACCCAGAGCCATAAAGGTATCTATCTACAAGGCTCTGGCGAAACCCAGTAACACTTGTTGATGGAGATGCACTCTCGTTTGTTTTGTATATAATGCGTTATCAATAATGATAACAATAATAAAAGGAATGGAGCCTACAGTACCTCTCCCAGCTGCACTCATTAGCACCTCCTCCTGAACAATGCTCAACTCAAATCTTGAAACTCGCCTGTCAACACCAGATAATGCATTATCATAATAATAATGGAAGGAATGTAACCTACCTCTCGCTCTAGATGCACCCATTATCACCAGGGGCGTCATGCAAGCCAAAAATTCAGAGGGGCACAATCAGGCATTTTTTTTTTTGGTCATGTTAGAGGGGGCCGGAGATTTCTCCCCCTGGAAATTTTGAAATTCTGGCTGCTAAACATACCATTTCAATGCAGTTTGGAAGGGACAGAAATACCTTAACAGAGCAAGCAGCAACCCTTATCTATCTGAGGACTAAGCTAAAGTATCTATTTTGTAAGATAGGTTGTTGAAAGAACTGTAAGCTCAAATTCAGCTGAGTGTAAGCTCATTAAAACATGTTTAGACACACAAATTTACACGTAGGCGTACTACACATGATTTTAAAAACAGTACCATTGCAGTTGTTATGATTTGATTGATATGTGACCTAAGAACAATCTTACATTAAAAAAGTTGCTGAGGTCTGACTTTGTGGTGCTCAGAAATTGAATTAGTTTAATCTTAATTCATGTGATGAAGGACTTTGAACGAAGTTTGACAGGTTTCAGTGCTGAGTAAGGTTAACACTAAATATTTGAATATTTTACTAGTAATATATTTTTCATTACCATTATGGCAAGCAATAGGCTAGGCCTACCTTATTTGTAAGTTGCTACCGGCAAATCATGAGCAAGTGACCTGATAACCTAAGTTATGAGCACATGAGAAAGACTATTATACTTTCTTGCCCTCTACATCAAGGTCATAGTGATCCTATTTATATAAAACAACTTTAGGCCTCCTTTTAAAATGGTATCCCTTTTCACTACATGGATTAGCTGCCACATACGTGAAGAGAACAAGTGGAGAAACATCCAACGCAATGCCTTGGTAGACCTAATGTTATTAGGTTGGATTTTGTAGCCTAGTCACTGCAAATCACCCTCGTTTCTATTAAACTGGAAACAATTGAACCAGGAGACTTTGCCAAATATTTGTAATATGTTTAAGAGTAGCCTAGGCTACGTTACACTGACACCATGTAGGCTAACGTTAACGTAATGCTCTGAATTCGTGGCCAACATCAAATCCATAGTTCTAACTAATTGATTGCCAAGTCAAAATTTCCTGGTCAACCACAAATAATTTCACTACTTTTTATTGCTTAGCTAGACTACTTACCACTTCAACACGATTGACTGTATCTGTTTAAACTGTAACTGTAACAGTTCAACTCTTCAAACTGTAGGCTAGTCTAAAGTTAACTGTAACAGTTCAACACAAGCAAAACATTGCAAGCTCAATGCGCGTGTGAGTTGTTACGGGAACATACACAGACACCAATTTTAGGAAAAGGGCTGATGTTGACCGGTCTTCAGCTATTTTGGTACGGTTTATTACACATCCAGAAGAATGCATTTGAGTCGTTATGGGCTCTGGCTTATTATGGAGCATAATAGGAACAAAGTTATGATCAAGAAAATGATCAGGGAGGAAAAATCCGAGGAGGCACGTGCCCCCTTTACCTCAATGGGCATGACGCCACTGTGTGTAGAGAAGGGTTACCTGTGTGTGTGTAGAGTGTGAGTTACATGGCTGTGTACTAGTGTGTGTGTGTGTGTGTGTGTGTGTGTGTGTGTGTGGGCCCCTTTATTCAATGGGCATGATCTACCACTGTGCGTAGAGAAGGGTTACCTGTGTGTGTGTGTAGGTGTGAGTTACATGGCTGTGTACTAGTGTGTGTGTGTGTGTGTGTGTGTGTGGATGCCCTGACCAACAATGGGCATGACAAAGGATACCTGTGTGCGTGTAGATAGTTACATGGCTGTGTACTAGCGTGTGTGTGTGTGTGTGTGTGTGTGTGTGTGGAGTGCCCCTTTACTTCAATGGGCATGACGCCACTGTGTGTACCTGTGTGTGTGAAGTGTGCGGTTACATGGCTGGCTGGTGGGTGTGTGTGTGTGTGTGTGTGTGTGTGGAGTGCCCCTTTAAATGGGCATGGCGCCACTGTGTGTAGAGAAGGGATACCTGTGTGTGTGTAGAGTGTGAGTTACATGGCTGTGTAATAGTGTGTGTGTGTGTGTGTGTGTGGAGGCCCCTTTACTTCAATGGGCATGCGCCACTGTGTGACCTGTGTGTGTGTGGAGAGCGTGAGTTACATGGCTGTGTACTAGTGTGTGTGTGTGTGTGTGTGTGTGTGTGTGTGTGTGTGTGTGTGTAGAGTGTGAGTTACATGGCTGTGTACTAGTGTGTGTGTGTGTGTGTGTGTAGAGTGTGAGTTACATGGCTGTGTACTAGTGTGTGTGTGTGTGTGTGTGGGATACTTATGTGTGTGTGTGTGTGTGTGTGTGTGTGTGTGTGTGTGTGTGTGTGTGTGAGTGCCCCCTTTATTTCAATGGGCATGACGCCACTGATTATCACAGTGAGACATTAACATTATGAACACAAAGAGTTAGGCTACTTCAAAACTTTTATTGACATGTCATAATTACAGGTTTTTGGTTCATACTTTTTTGGAATGAGGCAGGTGTGAAGACTCAATACAAATTTAATTGAGGACATCTGTACACACAACTTTTTCTTACCATGGCACTGCTGTGTTGAAAAATGTCTTTACTTTGTATCGCACCAATATTGCTGCCCTCGCTAGCCTAATAAGCAAGTGTTACGACCAGGCTTGGACTTTCACCATTCTGGGGGCATTACAAACATTACAAAAACATGAAACATGACATATTACATAGAACTGTAAATCATCTGATCATCTAATATTTACAGATATCTAGGCTATAACATGTATTTTATATTTGGCCTGTTATGAAATCGTGTATTGAACAACTTAAGCACAGCTCAGCTTTAAGAAACTCAAATAGCCTAGATGCATGCTTAGCATTTTGTGATCATTAAGGCTACTTTCACAAACTCTTAGTCAGCTGTCCTCTGATTTTACCAATATCTAGGCTGATATTTGTAACATTTATTTTGTATTTGGCCCGTTATGAAATCATGTGGAACAATTTAAACACGTTGTAAAACTTAAAGCCCAAATTTGGAGACATCCATGTATGCCTAACTTTACTGCAAATTCAAAACTGGATTACTCTGGAACGGCTAACTGTACAGGGGACTGCTTTTACACCTTGTGTTCCCGGTAAGGTCTCCTGTTTATTCTGATATATGGTTTGTCATGTGTTAAAAGAATGGTTAAATAAAGCATTCCACCGAGATGAATGGGTAGGAGATCATGGGGCGCAAAAACCTTCAGTAGAATATATGATTAAATTGAATTAAATTATTTACTTTACCCATGAACCGCTCAACACAGCAATTATCGGCTAACATCGCTTTAAAGCTGAGAAAAAGCTCTTTCATGTGATACTTGTGATGTCTGTGTGATGAATAGGCTACTACTCGCGAAAGTAGTTCAACTGAGAGTAGGTGAATTTGGACCCACTTTCTTTTTTGTCTTTGTCACTTTTTCTCCACTGCGTAAGACTAAATTAATTTTTGGCTGTGAATGCTAAGATAATTTTGACAGGTCACAGGCTAAATAAAATAAGCTATTAGTAGGGCATAAAACAGAATATGGAAAGAAGGGGCACCAAGGCCACGGTGGCCTGTAAACCCTCTGATTTTCAAAGGGGCCTCACGGCCAATTCCAGGGCTACGGCGGCCATATGGCGCCGCGGGCTGCGGAAATTCCTACCCTGGTTACGACCCTGCCCTCGCGGCACCGAGTCACTCAGCTATAAGCAGCCTAATAAGCAAGTAGAGGGATGTATGTATATAGGGATGTATGTATATGTATGTATATAGGGATGTATGTATATGTATGTATATAGGGATGTATGTATATAGGGATGTATGTATATGTATGTATATAGGGATGTATGTATATAGGGATTTATGTATATAGGGATGTATGTATATGTATGTATATAGGGATGTATGTACATAGGGATGTATGTATATAGGGATGTATGTATATGTATGTATATAGGGATGTATGTATATGTATGTATATAGGGATGTATGTATATAGGGATTTATGTATATAGGGATGTATGTATATAGGGATTTATGTATATAGGGATGTATGTATATGTATGTATATAGGGATGTATGTATATAGGGATGTATGTAGGGATGTATGTATATAGGGATGTATGTATATAGGGATGTATGTATATGTATGTATAGAGGGATGTATGTATATGTATGTATATAGGGATGTATGTAGGGATGTATGTATATGTATGTATATAGGGATGTATGTATATAGGGATTTATGTATATAGGGATGTATGTATATGTATGTATATAGGGATGTATGTACATAGGGATGTATGTATATGTATGTATATAGGGATGTATGTATATAGGGATGTATGTACATAGGGATTTATGTATATAGGGATGTATGTATATGTATGTATATAGGGATTTATGTATATAGGGATGTATGTATATAGGGATGTATGTAGGGATGTATGTATATAGGGATGTATGTATATGTATGTATAGAGGGATGTATGTATATGTATGTATATAGGGATGTATGTATATGTATGTATATAGGGATGTATGTATATGTATCTATATAGGGATGTATGTATATGTATGTATATAGGGATGTATGTATGTGTATGTATATAGGGATGTATGTATATGTATGTATATAGGGACGTATGTATGTATAGAGGGATGTATGTAATAAGTAATAAGCAAGTGTTGCGCCCCTGCCGGTCTCTGCCTACCTGTCTGTCTTTCTCTGGTTTGCAGGGAGGAGTCAGGACACAGGTGCTGCTGATCACCTGATTGGGGCACCTGCACTATAAAAGAGGCTACCTGGCTGAAGTTCAGGGTTCCCTCTCTCCACTGCAACATGCGTCGCCTTTGTCTTTTGTTTGGGCTTTGCACATTACGCTGATGTACACCACACCACTGCTACATGCGTCGCCCTTGTCTTTTGTTTGGGCTTTGCACATTACGCTGATGTACACCACACCACTGCTACATGCGTCGCCTTTGTCTTTTGTTTGGGTTTAGCACATTACGCTGATGTACACCACACCTTTGCTACATGCTTTGTCTTTTGTTTGGGCTTTGCACATTACGCTGATGTACACCACACCTTTGCTACATGCGTCGCCTTTGTCTTTTGTTTGGGTTTAGCACATTACCCTGATGTACACCACACCTTTGCTACATGCTTTGTCTTTTGTTTGGGTTTAGCACATTACCCTGATGTACACCACACCTTTGCTACATGCTTTGTCTTTTGTTTGGGTTTAGCACATTACGCTGATGTACACCACACCTTTGCTACATGCTTTGTCTTTTGTTTGGGTTTAGCACATTACGCTGATGTACACCACACCTTTGTTTTCTTACCATCTCATTAATACTGACTATTAATTAATTTATTTACTTTAATAAATACATCATTTTTGTTAACTCTTTATCCACGTGTGGTCTCCCTATGTTAAAATCACCCAGAACGAGCCGGGTGGTTGTAACACAAGTCTCTCAGCTATAGTAACAGGTGTGCTGTGTGTGTTCTGGTGGATGATAAATGGAGCGATGCGATGGGCCAACTTATCAAACTTCCCAGCAGACAGGTGAAAGTACTCGTGCTGCTTCTCCTCATCTTTTGCACACATGTGTGGAATACTCCTTCACTGGCTCTTCCTTCGTTCAGTGCTCGCACATCCCACATCCCACCTTCTTCTTTTCTTCAGGCGTTTCGGGCTTCTTTGGTGCTACTTTCGGGCTACTTTCAGGTTCGACATACCGCCCCCAGTTGGTGGGGCAGAGTATCACAGTTAATCCGTAGTGAGCAGGCGCTAACCTTAATGATCTAATGCGCATTCAGGACAGCAGAAGTTGGAGTATGCTTCGTGTACGCGTCAAAAATGATGCACGTCCTCCACACGCGCAAATGTGACGGAGGAGCATATCACAGCCTTGAGAGAGAGAGAGCAGAGGCTAGAGCACAGCGCCGCCCTACAGCACAGGTCAGGCACTGCAGGGGGAGTTACACTCACTTCACACAACCTCCAACAGGATGGATTTATATACGTGTGTGTGTGTGCATGTGCGTGCGTTAAAGTGTGTGTGTGTGTGTGTGTGTGCCGGGTGGTAGTGTGTGTGTGTGTGTGTGTGTGTGCAGGGTGGAAGTGTGTGTTAATGTGTGTGTGTGTGTGTGTGTGTGTGCAGGGTGGAAGTGTGTGTGTAATGTGTGTGTGTGTGTGCAGGGTGGAAGTGTGTGTTAATGTGTGTGTGTGTGTGTGTGTTAATGTGTGTGTGTGTGTGTGCAGGGTGGAAGTGTGTGTTAATGTGTGTGTGTGTGTGTGTGCAGGGTGGAAGTGTGTGTGCAGGGTGGAAGTGTGTGTTAATGTGTGTGTGTGTGTGTGTGCAGGGTGGAAGTGTGTGTGGAGGGTCTAGGTTTCTGGCTGCAGCAGATGGAACAGAAGCTGGAGTGGGAGGAGCTTCCAGAGGGAGAGAGAGAGCAGGAGAGACTGGAGCAGCTCCACACACAACTACTGCTGAGGAGGTGAGTGTGTGTGTGTG
>NC_063196.1:36209376-36234376 GCF_017589495.1 Alosa alosa | reverse complement strand
TCATTCAAATTGGTGAACATCATTTTGCACTGTAATTAAACTGTAATTAAACTGTAATGGGACGATTAATCTGTCTGATTAAGCTTGACAATTTACATAATCTATAAGGTTTGGTTGGGGTGGTATGTTGTGTCATTTTTTTACTTGTTTTACCATTTTCTGGGATTCTAACTGAACAAACTGATAGTCAGTTAATGTTCCAACCAATCGGATTTTGTTGTTGAGTGGCGTGGTCAGGGGCGTAGATTTCTGTGGGGACCAAAGGACGTGTCCACACCAATGTCAAATTACGACTGAAATGTCCCCACCAATATTCAGGTTGAAATGGGGGAAAAAGCGCTCACATGTGCTACACAAAGAGTTAAATCATTTCTCACTTAAGTGCTGCGGATCATCTCGTAGGCTACAGATCTTGTAATGTGCAGTAGCCTATAAGGGTAAATCGCGCTGTTTTTAAGTTACCTACAATAACTACCAGTGAGCCGCAGTCTCCTGCGCAGCATGCAGCGCTTCAGCTTTACTTCACTACAACCATGAAGTGCGTCCAAATTCACCCATTCTTCTCTGTTGAACTCCTCTAGAAGTAGGCTACTCTCATCACACATGTGTCACATGAAAGAGCCTTTTCTCAGCTTTTAAATGGTGCTAGCTAGCCACTTGCTGTGATAAACAGTTTGTGAGAAAAATAACTTCAAGAGATGTAATAATTATTCTCTGCGCACATCTCCACATCCATTCGTCTCGGTGGAATATCATAGGCCTACACACTCTTCACGCAACACATGACAAACCATATATCAGAATAAACAGCAGACCTTACCGAACACAGAGGTGTAATGCATTCCCGTGTATAGTTAGCTGTTCAAGAGTAATCCGGTTTTGAAATAAATTATAGCAAAATTCAACATGGTCTTTTCGGCTGCATTTCTTAAAACTGAGCTGTGCTTACATCAGCCTAGATATCTGTAAATATTAGAATCAGAGAATATACAGGCAGCTCATGGTTAAGAGTTTGTCAATGTAGCCTTAATGATTTCTTTTCACAAAATGCTAAGCATGCATTTAAGTTTCTTAAAACTGAGCTATGCTTAAATGGGCATGATTTCATAACAGACCAAATAGAAAATAAATGTTAAATATAAGCGTATATCTGTAGCCTACATATTAAAATCAGATAATGCAGGCTATACAGTGTAGTTAGATCAAGTTGGACAGTAGCACACTTTAATCATTTTATATATCTTGGGCAGTTCAGTGGTTTCAGTGTTGCTAGCTTAGCACGCTAGTAAACCATAGGCAGAGAATGGGATTCCCGCTAGCATGATAGCTAGCTTTGTATGCTAAGCTAAGCAAAAATATGAACAAACAAATCATATTGGTTATTATGAAACAAAATGTTAATGTTTGTATATGAAAAAGTAGGAATTACCAAAAATTCCCAGTTAATTCACGTAAATTCCCATTAATTCCCATCATTTCCTTTAATTCCATGAAAGTTTCCAATTTGGAATATTTCCAAAATTCCCCAGCTTAACTTCCCATGGAAAGTTTCCAGTAAGTTTCCGGAAATTTACCGGAAATGTTCCGCCCCTTTGCAACCCTACTTCTAACACCTCCCACATCGCACATATCTAACAGAAAACTCAAATATTAAGTACACACACACAGTACCTCTCTCACACACAGACAGTCCCTCTCTCTCTCTCTCTCTCTTCTCTCTCTTTCACACACACACACACACACACACACATACACACACACACACACCTCCTCACTTACTTACTTACTCACACACACAGACAGTACCTCTTTCACACACACACACAGTACCTCTCTCTCTCACACACACACACACACACACACACACAGTATCTCTCTCTCTCTCACACACACACACACACACACACACACATTACACTTACTTACTCACACACACAGACAGTACCTCTCTCACACACACACACAGTACCTCTCTCTCTCACACACACACACACACACACACACACACACACACACACACACACAGTACCTCTCTCTCTCACACACACACACACACACACACACACACACAGTACCTCTCTCACACACACACACACACAGTATCTCTCTCTCACACACACACACACACACACAAACACACTTACTCACGTACTTACTCACACACACACAGTACCTCTCACACACACAGACACACACACACACACACACAAACAGTACCTATCACACACACACACACACACACAGACACACAGACACACACACACACACACACAGCAGACAGACACACACACACACACACACACACACACACACACACACACACAAGACACACACACACACACACACACACACACACACACTCACACACACACAGACACACTTACTCACTCACACACACTTATTCGTTCCCTAAAACAAACACACTCTCACTCACCTCGTACACACACCAGTTGATGTCTGTGCACAGGACAGACACACACACACCTCGTACACACACCAGTTGATGTCTGTGCACAGGATAGACACTCACTCACCTCGTACACACACCAGTTGATGTCTGTGCACAGGACAGACACACACTCTACCCACTTGGGACACATACACACACACACACACACGCACACACACTCTACCCACTTCCAAATCACATGGGAGAGAGAGAGGGAGAGAGAGAGGGAAGACTGAGAGAAAGACAGAGAGAGAGAGAGAGAAAGAGAGAGAGGGAGAGAGAGAGGGAGAAAGAGAGAGAGGGAGAGACAGTAACATCATCAAGAAGGTTTAATCTAGCATCAAAATACAAAGGACATATTTCTTAATCAAAAAACAACTTTATAAATTCAATCCACCAACTAAATTCTGGCTTAAGATAATGGTTTCTATTATCAAGCCAATTGCTCTTTATGGCAGTGAGATTTGGGTGCCCCTGTGCAGGCTTGATTATAAACAGTTGGATAAGGGCCCAACTGAGTTACTTCACCTACAAATAATAATAATAATAATACGTTTATTTTATATAGCGCCTTTCTAAAACCCAAGGTCGCTTTACACAGTAGGAAGGCAGGGAAACACAATAACAAACAAACAAACAATACAACAGAGACAAAGGCAGGGAAACACAATAACAAACAAACAAAACAATACAACAAACATAAGTTATCTGTAGGAACTATGTGTTGGGTGTGGAGAAGTGATCATTAAACAGAAAGGTCTTGAGATGTGCTTTGAAGAAAGGAAGAGAAGGAGGTAGGGGAGGAGTGCTTTGAAGAAAGGAAGAGAAGGACAGGCACCTGAAGGGGTTGGGGAGGAGTTCCAGAGTTTGGGGGGCCAAGGCACTGAAGGACCCACCACCCAGGGTGGAGAGTCTGGAGCCGGGGATAGTCAAGAGGTTTTGGTCAGAGGATCTGAGTGAGCGGAAGGCGGTAAGGGTCAGGAGGTTAGCAGATGTAGGGGGAGCAAGGTTGTGGAGGGCTTTGAAGGTGAGTAGTAGTACTTTGTATTTGATCCGGGACCTGAACTGGTAGCCAGTGGAGTTGAGGGAGAATGGGGTGATGTGTGCTGATCGCCCAGGTATGGGTGAGAGCCTGGCTGCAGAGTTTTGAATATATTGTAGTCTTTGAATGGTTTTAGTGGGGGGAGACCAAGGAAAAGTGAGTTGCAGTAATCTAGACGGACATAATGAAAGAGTGAACCAAAGTCTGTGCATCACTAGCAGAGAGGAAGGGTCGGAGGTGTGCAATGTTACAGAGGTGAAAAAGCAATCTTAGTGAGAGATTTGACATGAGGATCAAAGCTAAGGGTGGAGTCAAGCTGAATGCCAAGGTTTTTTAACAACAGGGTGGAGGACAGATGAGCCATCAATGTTGAGAGTGAGACGGGAGATTTGGTGAGGAGGCTTTTAGGGCCAATCAGCAGAAATTCAGTTTTGTCTGTGTTGAGCTGGAGAAAATTGTTTTGCATCCATAATTTGAAGTCAGAGAGGCATTCAGTGAGGGAGCGTGGTGGGGTCAGAGGAGAGGGAGTGGTAAGATAGAGTTGGATGTCATCTGCATAGCAGTGGAAGTTGAGACCGTAGGCTCTGAATAATCTGGCCAAGAGGGAGGATGTATATGAGAAAGAGGAGGGGCCTGGGTACAGAACCCCCTGGGGACACCACGAGTGACAGGAGACTTGGGCGACTGATGTGACCAAGTGTTACAAACTGCTTTCTGTTGGTGAGGTATGACTGAAACCAATTACAAATGGCCTACTGGTTAGCACTTCGGACCTGTAACCGAGGGTTGCCGTTCCGAACCCCCACCAGTAGGCACGGCTGAAGTGCCCTTGAGCAAGGCACCTAACCCCTCACTGCTCCCCTCGAAAGCCGCTTGTTGATGCAGGCAGCTCATCATGCGGGATTAGTGTGTGCTTCACCTCACTGTGTGTTCACTGTGTGCTGTGTGTGTTTCACTAATTCACGGATTGGGATAAATGCAGAGACCAAATCGGGATCAAAAGAGTATATATACTTATACTTATACTTATACTTATTGACATCGACAAAAGAGCCTCTACATTTTGGTTACACCTGGGAAAAAGCAATGCTGACAATTACCACCATAAGACTTTCAAGCACAAGTCCCTTACCCAGAAGTGTGACCCCTTAGTCCAAATTGCAAACAAAAATAACATAAACCACAGTCATATGCCAAAATCTACAGTATACTAAAAGAAATGAACAACACATACACAATAATTCAAGTGGGCTTCATTAGTCTGGTAAATATGTTTGCATTGCCAAAGTAGAACATGTAGACATCATGTTTATTTACAAAGAGAATGGAATGCTTGGAGTACAATAAATGGCAAACAGATTGTGTATGTGTGAGAGAAAGGTGTGTGTGTGTGTGTGTGTGTGTGTGTGCGGATGAAGACGTGTGTGTGGTGTGTGTGTGTGGGATGAAGAATATGTGTGTGTGTGTGGAGACAGGAGGTGTGTGTGTGTGTGTGTGTGTGTGTGTGACAGGACAGGAGAGGTTAATGTGTGGGACAAAGCGGGGTGTGTGTGTGTGTGTGTGTGTGAGGACTGAGAGAGGGATGTGTGTGTGTGTGTGAGAGACTAAGGAGAGGTGTGTGTGTGTGTGTGTGTGTGTGAGAGTGTGTGTGAGAGACTGAGAGGTGTGTGTGTGTGTGTGTGTGAGAGACTAGGGAGGTTAATATTAATGTGTGTGTAATATTAGAAGAGTGTGTGTGTGAGACTAGAGAGGTGTGTGTGTGTGTGTGTGTGTGTGTGTGTGTGTGTGTGTGTGAGAGACTGAGGTGTGTGTGTGTGTGTGTGAGAGACTGAGGTGTGTGTGTGTGTGTGTGTGTGTGAGAGAGAGGGAGAGAGGGAGAGAGAGGAGAGAGAGGAGGGAGAGGGAGAGAGATAGAGAGAGAGCAGAGAGAGAGGGAGAAAGGGAGAGGGAGGGAGAGAAAGAGAGAGGGAGGGAGAGGGAAGAGAGAGGGAAGAGAGAGGGAGGGAGAGGGAGAATGAGAGATATAGAGAGAGAGGGAGAGAGAGATATAGAGAGAGAGGAGGGAGGAGAGAGAGGGAGAGAGAGAGAGAGAGAGAGAGAGAGAGGAGAGAGGAGGAGGAGAGAGATAGAGAGGAGAGAGATATAGAGAGAGAGGAGAGGGAGAGAGATATAGAGAGAGGAGAGAGGAGAGAGGGAGAGAGAGAGGGAGAGAGAGATATAGAGAGAGAGGGAGAGAGAGGGAGAGAGAGATATAGAGAGAGGGAGAGAGAGGAGGGAGAGGGAGAGGGAGGGAGAGGGTGATTTGCATAGATAGAAAGAGGGACAGAGGGACACAGACAGAGAAATAGAGAGAGATTTACATAGATAGAGAGAGAGAGAGAGAGAGAGAGAGAGCAGGGGTGTGTGTGTGTGTGTGAGAGAGAGAGAGGGAGAGAGATAGAGAGGGAGAGAGCAGGAGTGTGTGTGTGTGTGTGAGAGAGAGAGGGAGAGAGATAGAGAGAGGAGAGAGCAGGGGTGTGTGGAGAGAGAGAGTGAGAGAGAGCAGGGGTGTGTGTGTGAGAGAGAGAGTGAGAGAGAGCAGGTGTGTGTGTCTGTGTATGTGTGAGAGAAAGGTGTGTGTGTGTGTGAGAGAGTGTGTGTGTGTGAGAGACTGAGGTGTGTGTGTGTGAGAGAGGAGAGCAGAGTGTGTGTGTGTGAGAGAGAGAGGTACGTGTGTGTGTGTGAGACAGAGAGAAGTATGTGTGTGTGTGAGACAGAGAGGTGTGTGTGTGTGTGTGTGTGTGTGTGTGGTAGCAGAGCGACTCGGCAGTAGCGCTGAGCAGGTGTGTGTGTGTGTGTGTGTGTGTGTGTGGTAGCGGAGCGACTTGGCAGTAGCGCTGAGCAGGCAGGAGTGGTGACGACACGGTTCCCATAGCAACCCTGGCTCTGCCTCCTCCTGAGTGTGCTGTGTGTGTGTGTTGTTGTGGCAGGCGCCAAGGGGCGGGAGTGTGGAGGCCGAGAGGTTTCATGGACGCTGAGGTTCTGGTCAGATCTCGCCGGACGCCACACGGCTGCTCGGGGCTGCGAGGCCATGGAGGCCGAGGGAGGGGTTCTGGCCCGCGCTCTGGACCAATGGGAGGGGGCGGCGGCCAAGTGATCGCCAGAGACGAGCTGCAGATCGCCATGGCGGCGCAGCGCGTAAAGCGAGAGTACCGCCGGTGGCGACACGGGCTGCAGCAGCACGCGAGCTGAGCGAGCAGCTGCTCGGCTGGAGGGAGGAGCTTAGCCGTGCCGAGAGGAAGAACAACAGCACACAGGCCGTGGAGGGATGGACCGTCGCTACGGTAACAGAGAAGATAGGAGCACGGGGGCATGTGTCTGTGTGAGAGAAAGAGCGGAAAGTGTGTGTGTAAGAGAGAAAGAGCAGGAAAGTGGCTGAGTGTGCATGTGTGTGTGTGTGAGAGAGAGAGATAGAAGGGGGATGTGTGTGTGTGTGTGTGTGTGTGTGTGTGAGAGAGATAGGGCGAGAAAGACAGCGTGCATCTGTGCGTGAGAGAGAAAGAGAGAGAGACACACACGCACACACACACACACAGATCATCCTTTGTAATCAGAAGGTGTTAATGAAACACGTTCTGTACTATTTCTGATCTTTTTATTTTATACTTCCACACTTGGTTTAGCTTGACTCAAGATACACAGAGGTAAAATGGAGTGTGTGACTGTGTGTGTGTGTGTGTGTGTGGCTTCATTTTAATTCTGCATGCCACAGCTGGCCGTGCTACTCAGCTAGCCGGGCTAACCCTAACCCTCCAGGTATTTACCTTGGAGACAAACGTCTAGATAGATAGATAGATAGATAGATACTTTATTGATCCCCTAGAAAGCATTTCTTGTGACATTACTGATGTGTGATTCAAATTGTTACCTGCAATCTAGAAGCACATCAATAATCTGTACATGTTACCGACTTAGAGGGCTCCATCAGACAGCACATCAATAATCTGCACATGTTACCCACTTAGAAATGAAATCACTATTCACTGCCATAATCTCAGATTCCAAAAGGCAGCAGGTAGATGCTGAACAGCACAAGTCCCCATATAAAAGCTGAGAAACTGTGGTCAGCAACTGAGACTGAACAATTCTCTGTTACAAAGATACCTAAACCAATGAGAACCAGGCCAATCCAGAACACACACACACACACTCACAATAATGAGAACTGTAGGCTGAGAGGGCTCCATCAGACAGCACTTTAGTCTTGTGCTAATACTTCAGTCCATGTGCAGTTAGCGCTCATTCAGAATAGTAGTCTGGCCTGCTCCAGTGTGCAACTGGGAGAACAAGCTCATTCAGAGTTGTAGTTCCGTCTGCAACAAGCTCATTCAGAGTTGTAGTTCCATCTGCAACAAGCTCATTCAGAGTTGTAGTCTGCCTGCCTCATAAACTGGGAGAACAAGCCTATTCAGAGTTGTAGTCTGCCTGCAAATAAGCTCATTCAGAGTTGTAGTTCCGTCTGCCTCAGTGCAACTGGGAGAACAGCGGCCACATCGCATCTTCTCTGATATACCAGTAGAATTCCATACAGTTATGGAAGTTAAGGAAATTGAAAATTGAAAGTGTTTGTGTTGTGGGTCTATATTTATGTGTGTGTGTGTGTGTGTGTGTGTGTGTGTGTGTGTGTGTGTGTGTGTGTGTGTGTGTGTGTGGGTCTATATTTATGTGTGTGTGTGTGTATGTGCATGTGTGTGTGTGTGTGTGTTTGATATTTAAAGCCATTTCTTGCCGTACTAAGGTTTCGCTGCTGTCTGCAGTGTCAGATTGGCGATTCTATTTTGTTTTCTCTGAATGAGGGCCTTTCATAGAACACAATTTCATCCTCTATCCTCCTTCTCTCCCTCCTCTCTTCTCTCTCTCTTTCTCCCTCCCTATTTCTCCTTGCTTCTGTCTGGATTCAGGTATGTTTAGTTTAGGACGTGTGGGTCTGTGTGTGTGTGTGTGTGTGTGTGTGTGGGTCTGTGTGTGTGTGTGTGTGTGTGTGTGTGTGTGTGTGTGTGTGTGTGTATGTGTTCTGGAACTGTGTAGGCTAGTATGTGTGTGCAGAATCCTTTTGGGAAAAGGAGAGAGAGTGTGTGAGAGGAGAAGAGATAAACGCATTCATGCAATTGTGCATCGTGTGTGTGTGTGTGTGTGTGTGTGTGTGTGTGTGCACGTGTGTATGTGTGTGTATGAGAGTGTGTTTTGTGTCAGACAGTGAAAGAGTCAAGCAGCATGGAGCCGGCTGAGGAGGAGGAGCCAGAGAGAGGCGGGATCAGAGAGAGGGGAGAGAGAGAGAGAGAGAGAGAGAGAGGGGGAGAGAGAGGGGGAGAGAGAGAGAGAGAGAGAGAGAGAGAGAGAGAGAGAAAAAGAGAGAGAGATGGAACACAGAGAGAGAGAGGGAGAGATGGAACAGGGGAGAGAGATGGAATACAGAGATGATGGAACAGGGAGAGAGAGAGAGAGTGTGAGGAAGAGACAATCTGATGACTGACTGCAGCGAGGAGTGTCTGAGAGATTAGTGTGTGTGTTGGGGAGCGAGGAGTGTGTGAGAGATTAGTGTGTGTGTTGGGGAGCGAGGAGTGTGTGAGAGATTAGTGTGTGTGTTGGGGAGGGAGGAGAGATCTTGAGAGGGAGGAGGAGCTGCAGGAAGAGAAGGAGGAGTGTGTGAGATGGGAGGAGAGCAGAGAGGTTAGAGTGTGTGTGAGGGAGGGACCAGTGTGTGTGTGTTTCTGTTCCGGGGATGAAGAGGAGGAGAGCAGAGAGGTTAGTGTGTGTGTGTGTGTGTGTGTGTGTGTGTGTGTGTAAGGAGGAGTGTGTGTGTGTGTGTTTTTGTTTCGGGGATGAAGAGGAGGAAATGTCAGAGGTTAGTGTGTGTGCTGGGGAGGGAGGAGTGTGTGTGTGTGTGTGTGTGTGTTCCGGGGGAGGAGGGGTCTGTTCATGACGCTGCTGCTTTAGAATGTCCGGCATGCTGCAGGAGCGGGAACAGACCTCTGCTCTCCTCACACACACACACACACACACACACACACACACACACACACACACACACACGTGTCTCTGCTCTCCTGCTTTTCCTGCTTCTCACACCAGCGACCCAACACAGTATGTGCAAGTGTGTGTGTGTGTTACTGTGTGTAGAAGTGTGTTTGTGTGCATGTTACTGTGTGAGAGAGTGACTGCTTTGTGTGCGAGAGTCAGTGAATTTGTGTGTGTTAGTCAATAGGTGTGTATGTAAGTGTGTGTGTGTGTGTTAGTCTGTAGATAGGTGTGTATGTAATTGTGTTATGCAGGTCAAACAAGCGTCTCTCTCATGTCTATGTCTGTGTGTGTGTGTGTGTGTGTGTGTGTGTGTGTGTTTGACAGGACATTCTGGAGCTGCTTCATGCGTCCGAGCCCATGGCAGACAGGCTGAAGGAGCAGCTGGACGCCTTGGTCAGCGAGCCTGGTCCGGCAGACGGGCGGCCGCAGGGCTGGAGTGGGGCCGCGCCATCACTGCCAGCAATGGTCAGGTGACTACGCCACGCCACGCCATGCTCTTAACACTCACTCACAACAGGTGTGACTACGCCACGCCACACCACGCTTACGCCACGCCACACTCTTAACACTCCTCCTGACAGGTGACTACGCTTACACCACGCCACGCCACACTCTTAACACTCACCTGCCAACAGGTGACTACGCTACGCTATTTGCGACCACGCCACGCCACACTCAACACCACCACAACAGGTGACCACGCCACGCCACGTACTATGTTTCAACACCACCCGCCAACAGGTGACTACGCTTACGCTTACACTACGCCACGCTACACTACGCCACGCTACACTCTTAACACTCCTCACAACAGGTGGCTCACATTTCGCTATGCTCTTAACACTCCTCAAAACAGGTGACTACGCTTACACTCTTAACACTCCTCACAACAGGTGACTACACTACGCTATGCTCTTAACACTCACTCACAACAGGTGACTCGGCTTCTGCCTTCACGCTACCTCTTAACACTCACTCACAACAGGTGACTTCGCTACCTTCACGTACACTACGCTCTGGCTACACTCTGCTGCTCACTCACAACAGGTGACTACGCTTACGCTTACACTACGCCACGCTACACTACGCCACGCCACACCTAACACTCACTCACAACAGGTGACTACGCTTACGCTTACACTACGCCACGCCACACTCTTAACACTCACTCAAAACAGGTGACTCGCTCGCTCGCTACCTCTTAACACTCACTCAAAACAGGTGACTTCATTCGCTCGCTATGCTCTTAACACTCACTCACAACAGGTGACTACGCTACGCTATGCTCTTAACACTCACTCACAACAGGTGACTACGCTACGCTCTTAACACTCACTCACAACAGATTTCACCTTCACGCTACACTCTTAACACTCACTCACAACAGGTGACTTCATTTCATCACGCTCTTAACACTCACTCACAACAGGTGACTACGCTTACACTACGCCACGCTACACTACGCCACGCTACACTACGCCACGCTTACACTCTTAACACTCCTCACAACAGGTGACTCACGCCACGCCACGCTACACTCTTAACACTCCTCACAACAGGTGACTACGCTTACGCTTACACTACGCCACGCCATGCTCTTAACACTCCTCACAACAGGTGACTACGCTACGCTACGCTATGCTCTTAACACTCACTCACAACAGGTGACTACGCTACGCTTACACTACGCTACGCTACACTCTTAACACTCACTCACAACAGGTGACTACGCTACGCTTACACTACGCTACGCTACACTCTTAACACTCACTCACAACAGGTGACTACGCTACGCTACGCTACACTACGCTACGCTACACTCTTAACACTCACTCACAACAGGTGACTACACTACACTACGCTATGCTCTTAACACTCACTCACAACAGGTGACTACGCTACGCTACACTCTTAACACTCACTCACAACAGGTGACTCGCTCGCTCGCTACCTCTTAACACTCACTCACAACAGGTATTCGGCTACCTTCACGGCTACCCTTTCACCTTCACGCTACACTCTTAACACTCACTCACAACAGGTGACTACGCTACGCTACGCTACACTCTTAACACTCACTCACAACAGGTGACTACGCTACGCTACACTACGCTATGCTACGCTCTTAACACTCACTCACAACAGGTGACTACGCTACGCTATGCTCTTAACACTCACTCACAACAGGTGACTACGCTACGCTACGCTACACTCTTAACACTCACCTCACAACAGGTGACTCACGCTTACGCCACGCTTACACTACGCTACGCTTACGCTTACACTCTTAACACTCCTCACAACAGGTGACTCATTTCCTTCAGCTACACTACCTTCGCTACACTCTTAACACTCCTCACAACGGGTGACTGCGGCTACCTTTCATTTCGCTACACTCTTAACACTCACTCTCACAACAGGTGATCACGCTACGCTTACGCTTACACTACGCCACGCCATGCTCTTAACACTCCTCACAACAGGTGACTCACGCTTACGCTTATGCTCTTAACACTCCTCACAACAGGTGACTACGCTACGCTACGCTACACTCTTAACACTCACTCACAACAGGTGACTACGCTACACTACGCTACACTCTTAACACTCACTCACAACAGGTGACTACACTACGCTATGCTCTTAACACTCACCTGCCAACAGGTGACTACGCTTACACTCTTAACACTTCACTCACAAATAGGTGACTACTGCCATACGCCACGCTTATGCTCTTAACACTCACTCAAAATAGGTATCATACGCTACACTCTTTTAACACTCACTTCACAATAGGTGGATTCACGCTTACGCTAATACGGGTCTTAACGCTTACTCACAACAGGTCACTATCTCTGCTAACGTAGCTGTGTGTTAACTCTGCTAACGTAGCTGTGTGCTAACTCTGTTAACGTAGCTGTACTGTCTGTTGTCTGGTCAGCCTAAGTCTGCGTGCGTCCAGAGAGTGCCAGAGCAAGCAGAAGCTTCTGGACCAGCGGTTCCGCTCGGCTCTGAGGGACTTCCAGCAGTGGCTGGTGAACGCGCAAATCAGCACGGCCAGATGCTTCGACGCCCCGCTGAACGTACATGAGGCCACCACCAGTCTACAGAAAATAGAGGTGAGACACACACACACACACCTGTCTACAACACACACACACACACACACACACACACACACGAGGTGAGACACACACACACACACACCTGTCTACAACACACACACACACACGAGGTGAGACACACACACACACCTGTGTCTACAACACACACACACACACACACACCTGTCCATAATATTACACACACACACACACACCTGTCAAAACACACACAATTTGTCCAAATATACACATACACACACTGGCCAGAACACACACACACACACACGTAGGTGACACACACACACACACACCTGTCTACAACATTACTAATAATAATAACGGTAGGTGAGACAATAAATATACACACACACACACACACACCTTCCATTACACACACACACACACACACACACCTGTCAAACACACACACCTTTAGATATTACACATGACACACACACACACACACTTGTTTCATAATACATACATATTACATTTAGGTGAGACATATTACTTGTTTTACACATATATATACACATATTATTACTTAAGTCTTATAATATTATACATATTACATACACACCTGTCCATAACACACACACACACACACACACACACACACACACACACACATACACACACACCTGTCCAGAACAAACACAATACTAATAATATTTGTAGAATTTCTGCCAGACGAGACGAGGAAAAAATTAGTCAACAACCTTTTTTCCATGACTTAGACGAGACGACGACGACTGCACTAATGTCCTGAAACACTGACTAAGACTATCTTAAGATGCATTTATTGTTGACGAAAAAAGACTAGACTAAAATGTTTTGTTTGAAATAAAAACTAAAACAATATTGCAAAACAACCCATCTATATTATATTTTACCACGCCTGCTCGTGGGACCACTTGGGATAGCTTTGGACACTGAAACACTGGTCTATGAAGATCGCGACAGTGGTCCAGTCAAATCTTTAACAAGTCTATGGCAAACCTGTTTAGAACTATAGACCCCTAACAAGGTAAACAAAATAATGCTTGAACGTTTTTTATTTAGTCTCCCAATCTACTCCTCTGCATTAAGATAACATATGGAATGTTAAAAGGAAGTCTTGTGGGGCCAACTATGATGCTGATAATGGAACCTCTTTGAAAGGGTCCATAACTGTACTCGACTAACCTGTGCATGTACTGACTGACAAAAAAAAAAAATCAGAATGAGTAATTATAACAGCTCTAGGCAGCCCTGTGGACACACAATATTGTTCTAAAATTGAGATGTGTGAAACACTATTTTGACTTTAAATGGTAATCAGAAATAATTTGTTATAAAAAAGACTAAAAATGTTTTGACTAAAACTGACTAAGACTAAGATAGCTTTAGTTTTCTTTGACTAAAAACTAGACTAAATTGATGAGACTTTTTAGCTCTAATTAAACTTGACTAACAAAAAAATTATATTTGAATGACTAAATATGACAAAGACTAAAAAAGGACATTTCATCACAAGACTAAGACTAAGACTAAATTAAAAAATAGGTGACAAAATTTAACACCTAACACACACACACACACACACACACACGAGGTGAGACACACACACACACACACACCTGTCTACAACACACACACACACACGAGGTGAGACACACACACACCTGTCTACAACACACACACACACACACACACACACCTGTCCATAACACACACACACACACACACACACCTGTCAAACACACACACACACCTGTCCACAACACACACACACACACACACACACACACACACACACATACACACACACCTGTCCAGAACAAACACACACACACACACACACACACACACACACACCTGTCCAGAACAAACACAGTGCTGTCATCTGAGGGCCACATCACACACACACACACACACACATATACACACACACACACACCCCCCCCCCCACACACATGGCTCTCTGCCAGAGACACAGAGGGGCAGCTAGCTGACATCATGTGACCCAGTCTACAGCCATCAATAGCTACTGACATCATGACCTAGTCTACAGCCAAAGCAGCTACTGACATCAAGACCCAGTCTACAGCCATCAACAGCTACTGACATCATGACCCAGTCTACAGCCATCAACAGCTACTGACATCATGACCCAGTCTACAGCTTACCCAGTCTACAGCCATCAACAGCTACTGACATCATGACCCAGTCTACAGCCAAAGCAGCTACTGACATCATGACCCAGTCTACAGCCATCAACAGCTACTGACATCATGACCCAGTCTACAGCCATCAACAGCTACTGACATCATGACCCAGTCTACAGCCATCAACAGCTACTGACATCATGACCCAGTCTACAGCGACCCAGTCTACAGCCATCAACAGCTACTGACATCATGACCCAGTCTACAGCCAAAGCAGCTACTGACATCATGACCCAGTCTACAGCCATCAACAGCTACTGACATCATGACCCAGTCTACAGCCATCAACAGCTACTGACATCATGACCCAGTCTACAGCCATCAACAGCTACTGACATCATGACCCAGTCTACAGCCATCAACAGGCTACTGACATCATGACCCAGTCTACAGCCAAAAGCAGCTACTGACATCATGACCCAGTCTACAGCCATCAACAGCTACTGACATCATGACCCAGTTCTACAAAAAGCAGCTACTGACATCATGACCCAGTTCAGCCATCAACAGCTACTGACATCATGACCCAGTCTACAGCCAAAGCAGCTACTGACATCATGACCCAGTCTACAGCCATCAACAGCTACTGAGATCAATGGGCATCTTGCTGCTTTAACCTGCCTCCTCTCAGGACACAAGGAGGAGAGATAGATGGAGGACAAGCTGACAGAGAGAAAGAGAGAGAGAGAGAGAGAAAGAAAGATAGAGCGAAAAGATGAGAGAGAGAGGCTGAAAGAAAAAAGGAGAGGGAGAGAAAAGAGGGAGAGGCTGAATCAGAGGAAGAGGGGGGTAGACTGTTCATGTTTTATTTACTGGGTAGGGCATTGGGTTAGAAGAGAAGGTGTGTGTGTGTGTGTGTGTGTGTGGCATTGTGAATGTGGAACAATGTTTCCGCTCCACTGCCCCCCCGCCACCCCGTATGGTGTCTGACCCCCCCAGTGTGTGTGTGTGTGTGTGTGTGTGTGTGTGTGATCGCTTGATTGCCTCGGCCCCTGCTGGAGCTGTTTTGCTGGCGAGGTGAAAAGGCAAAGCTCATCGTCTGGCCCCGCCCCCGCTGGAGGGCAAAGTGGACTAGCCTCCTCCTCCACACACACACTCTCCTCCTGCACACACACTCTGAGGCAAAGTGGCATACACTCTCCTCCTGCACACACACTCTCCTGCACACACACACTCTCCTCCTGCACACACTCTGGAGGCAAAGTGGACTAGCCTCCTCCTGCACACACACTTCCTCCTGCACACACACTCTCCTGCACACACACCTCCTCCTGCACACACTCCTCCTGCACACACACTTCCTCCTGCACACACTCTGAGGGCAAAGTGGACTAGCCTCCTCCTGCACACACTCCTCCTGCACACACACTCTCCTGCACACACACACTCCTCCTGCACACACACACTCTGGAGGCAAAGTGGACTAGCCTCCTCCTGCACACACTCTGGAGGGCAAGTGGACTAGCCTCCTCCTGCACACACTCCTCCTGCACACACACTCTCCTGCACACACACACTCTCCTGCACACACACACACTCTCCTGCACACACACACCTCCTGCACACACACTCTCCTGCACACACACTCTCCTGCACACACACTTCCTCCTGCACACACTCCTCCTGCACACACTCTGGAGGCAAAGTGGACTAGCCTCCTCCTGCACACACTCCTCCTGCACACACACTCTCCTGCACACACACTTCCTCCTGCACACACTCCTCCTGCACACACCTCCTCCTGCACACACTCTGGAGGCAAAGTGGACTAGCCTCCTCCTGCACACACTCTGGAGGGCAAAGTGACTAGCCTCCTCCTGCACACACACACTCTGGAGGCAAAGTGGACTAGCCTCCTCCTGCACACACTCTGGAGGCAAAGTGGACTAGCCTCCTCCTGCACACACTCCTCCTGCACACACACTTCCTCCTGCACACACACACTCTGAGGGCAAAGTGGACTAGCCTCCTCCTGCACACACACTTCCTCCTGCACACACTCCTCCTGCACACACTCTGGAGGGCAAAGTGACTAGCCTCCTCCTGCACACACTCTGGAGGGCAAGTGGACTAGCCTCCTCCACACACACACACACACACACACACACACACACACTCTGGAGGGCAAAGTGGACTAGCCTCCTCCACACACACACACTCTGAGGGCAAAGTGGACTAGCCTCCTCCTGCACACACTCTGAGGGCAAAGTGGACTAGCCTCCTCCTGCACACACTCTGAGGGCAAAGTGGACTAGCCTCCTCCTGCACACACTCTGGAGGCAAAGTGGACTAGCCTCCTCCTGCACACACTCTGGAGGGCAAAGTGACTAGCCTCCTCCTGCACACACTCTGAGGGCAAAGTGGACTAGCCTCCTCCTGCACACACTCTGGAGGCAAAGTGGACTAGCCTCCTCCTGCACACACACTTCCTCCTGCACACACACCTGAGGGCAAAGTGACTAGCCTCCTCCTGCACACACTCTGGAGGGCAAGTGGACTAGCCTCCTCCTGCACACACTCTGGAGGGCAAAGTGACTAGCCTCCTCCTGCACACACTCTGGAGGCAAAGTGGACTAGCCTCCTCCTCCTGCACACACTCTCCTCCTGCACACACTCTGAGGGCAAAGTGGACTAGCCTCCTCCTCCTGCACACACACTCTCCTCCTGCACACACACTCTGGAGGGCAAAGTGGACTAGCCTCCTCCTCCACACACACACTCTCCTCCTGCACACACACTCTCCTCCTGCACACACACTCTCCTCCTGCACACACACTCTGGAGGGCAAAGTGGACTAGCCTCCTCCTCCAGCACACACACTCTCCTCCTGCACACACACTCTGGAGGGCAAAGTGGACTAGCCTCCTCCTCCTGCACACACACTCTCCTCCTGCACACACTCTCCTCCTGCATACACACTCTCCTCCTGCACACACACTCTCCTCCTGCACACACACTCTCCTCCTGCACACACACTCTGGAGGGCAAAGTGGACTAGCCTCCTCCTCCACACACACACTCTCCTCCTGCACACACACTCTGGAGGGCAAAATGGACTAGCCTCCTCCTCCACACACACACTCTCCTCCTGCACACACACTCTCCTCCTGCATACACACTCTCCTCCTGCACACACTCTGAGGGCAAAGTAATCAGCCTCCTCCTCCTGCACACACACACTCTCCTCCTGCACACACACTCTGGAGGGCAAAGTGGACTAGCCTCCTCCTCCACACACACACTCTCCTCCTGCACACACACTCTGGAGGGCAAAGTGGACTAGCCTCCTCCTCCTGCACACACACTCTCCTCCTGCACACACACTCTCCTCCTGCATACACACTCTCCTCCTGCACACACACTCTGGTTGGCGCTGGCTGGCAGGATCTGTGGAACTAGGGAACACTAGGGAAGAACCCACTAGAGAGGAGCTAGGGAACACTAGGGAAGAACCCACTAGAGAAGTGCTTCAAGGGGGACATTGACAAAAACATAACAGCTAGCGAGCTAACAGCTAACAGCTTTAGCTTTGGTCACGTGTTTCTCTGATTGAGTTGCTCTGACATCACCCAGTCTCACGATTCTTACTCAGTTATACACAGCAGAGCTGTCAGTTATCTCAGAAAAATCATCATTTTTAATATTTAGCCAAACTAAAACCACTTCTCACAGGATTCCATCCCCAGAGAACAGCCTCTCATCATCAACTCTCTAAACCAGGGGTCGGCAACCTTTTTTGCCTGGAGAGCCACTTTTACCAAATTTATTTGTTTTTAATCTCAGAAGAGCCACATAAAGACGGTTACAAGAAGAAGTTTGGATATTTAATGTACAGTTACTTTCATTCAAAAGAGGATTTTTTAATACATTTTCTGCTAGTTTTAAAAGTAATGTGCAAGTAACTTGAAATATAAAGTGGAATGACAGAAGGATAGGCCTTAGGCTTCCCATGTAAGCTAAACACCACCCCCTATTTTCCCAGTGTCCTTTGGTATGCAAAGTAACATCATAGTTCACAACACCACACTCAATTTTCATTGACATGTCATTGGCGAAATTGAACATTAGGCCTACCAGAGATTAGGATTTGAGGTGAAGTTTCATGCAAGAATTGAGGTTGTCATTTATTTAGTAACTTCCACGCAAAACTGTCATATCCATAACACCAACTAAATAGCCTACCATGGCATTGTGTTGGTTGATGTGACAGTTTTATGCTGAATTGCCCTTTTTTAAACGTGAGCTTAGGTTTGTCTTTATATTTTTCAAATGTGAAACGATTTCACATGCAGGAATAGGGTTAACACAGCAATACTAACTCGCTGCAGGTGCATATATAAACGGGCAGTTCATTCTCAAAGCCAGAATTAGTCTTCGATGGAACGCTCCATTTCAGCCCGCTGGTGTTCAAGGTCAAGCTGTGGTCGCTGACGCTTCCTTTTTGACATTTTCCTTTGTCTAGCCTACAGCAAGCTATCACATCTCTAGCCTACTGCAAGCGACACATCTCTAGCCTACAGCAAGCCCACACATCTCTAGCCTACAGCAAGCGACACATCAACAATAATCAATTAAAGAGTAGTTTTCCTTATCTAGCCTACTGCAAGCGACACATCAACAATAACAATTAAAGAGCAGTTTTCTTGGTTGACTGAAATGGAGGAAATCGGTGATTTTGTTTGATATTGACATGGCAAATCTAACCAATGTAACAATATTGTGCAGGCTACGGTTACGAGTCAAGTGAGTTGGGAAGTTATATAAATTACTCAGATAGACCTACAAACTAGAATAAACAGGCCTACATTTTAATTAAATAGGCCTACTCATTATTATTTTCAAAAAGCTGAGCCGCATCAGAGGGATCAAAGAGTCGCTGGTTGCCGACCCCTGCTGTACAGTACATCGACGCAACTCAGGAACTTCAGCGTAGAGAACAGACATGTGATGGATTAAACTAGGTGAACATATATTATATTTTGAACACTATTTTAACATTTTGATTTCAGTAGGTCCATTTTAATTTAATACAGTGCCAAAATTATTCATGACTTATTGAGTAAACAAATGGCAGGTTTGTCCGAGAGCCAGATGCAGTCCCCAAAAGAGACACATGTGGCTCCCGACCACACACACACACACACACACACACAGCCTCTCATCATCCACCTCTATAAACACACACACACACACACACACACAGCCTCTCATCATCCACTCTATAAACACACACACACACACACACACACACACACACACACACACACACACACACACACACACAGCCTCTCATCATCCACTCTATAAACACACACACACACACACATACACACACACACACACACACAGCCTCTCATCATCAATTCTATAAGCCTGGGGAAGCCCATTGAGGAGAGAAAGAGCCGATTCAGCTGAAGATCTGACACTCCCCTTAAGGAGCATCTGTGAGCCCCGTCTTTGTTCTTAAGGAGCATCTGTGAACCCCGTCTTTGTTCTTAAGGAGCATCTGTGAGCCCCGTCTTTGTTCTTGCAGGAGTTCCTGAATGAAGAGGAGCAGGCCCAGACCCGACTAAACACTGTGCTCACATGCGGAGAGTACCTGGGCCAGGTGCTGGGGGCCGATGAGACGCAGGCGGTCAGGGAGAAGGTGACCAAGGCCAGAGACGACTGGGAGACCCTGATGACAGAACTACAGAGCAGAGAGACAGCCTTACAGGTGAGGCATGACCAACAGATAACAGAGAGGAGAGACAGCCTTAACATGTGAGACATGACCAACAGATAACAGAGCAGAGAGACAGCCTTACAGGTGAGACATGACCAACAGATAACAGAGAGGAGAGACAGCCTTAACAGGTGAGACATGACCAACAGATAACAGAGAGGAGAGACAGCCTTATAGGTGAGACATGACCAACAGATAAGAAACAGCCTTACAGGTGAGACATGACCAGCAGATAACAGAGAGGAGAGACCGCCATACAGGTGAGACATCACCGATAGAGTAGAGAGCAGAGACAAGATTACAGGTGAGACATGACCAACAGATAACAGAGCAAATATAATTAAGTTCATGAAATGTTATGAATGTCAAGTTGTTTGTTGCATACCGGATAGGGCATATGTGCTACGTTCAATCTAAAATTTTAACTGCGCATTCAGTGGTATACAGTTTATGTGGATCTTCAGTGGTATACAGTATAATGTGGATCTTTAGGTTACATATCTATACAGTATATGTGGATCTTTAGGTTACATATCTATATAGTATAGCCAACAATACCAACCTCTTAAATCATGTATTCTTTAGGTTGCCTTTGTTTCTTGTGTGTGCCTATAGCATGCATATCTATACAGTACAGCAGGCATATAAAGAGGTAATTTTAGAGATATTCCTTTAGGGTTTCTTTGTGTGCCTCTATAGCATGCATATCTATACAGTACAGCAGGCAAAGAGGTGTACTTTTTAGAGGTATTCCCTTAGGTTTCTTTGTGTGTGCCTATAGCATGCATATCTATACAGTACAGCAGGCATATAAAGAGGTACTCTTTAGAGGTATTCTTTAGGTTTCTTGTGTGTGCCTATAGCATGCATATCTATACAGTACAGCAGGCATATAAAGAGGTACTCTTTAGAGATATTCTTTAGGTTTCTTGTGTGTGCCTATAGCATAAGTTCTGTTTTATGTGTTTTCTTGTTTGTGCCTATAGCATAAGTTCTGTTTTATGTGTTTTCTTGTGTGTGCCTATAGCATGACTTCTGTTTTATGTGTTGTGCAGACCCTCCAATCACAGATGGAGGATTATGAGGCAAGACTTGAGCCTCTTCAACATTGGCTGAAAGACACTGAGATCACTGTGCAGGAGAGCACCGCCCGCCTTCATGACATCCCCGGCAAAAGACAGGAGCTCTGCAAACTACAGGTAAGCTTTTGCAGGTGTTAAGCTGGTGTTGATTGTTGCTATATAACGGTGGTGTTAAGTGTTGATATAAAATGGTGATATTGACCGTCGTTGTATAACAGCGTTGTTGAACATTGTTGTTGAACATTGTTGTATGGCGTTGTTGTATAATGGTGATATTGACCGCTGTTGAACATTGTTGTATGGTGATATTGACCGTCGTTGTATAACAGCGTTGTTGAACATTGTTGTTGAACATTGTTGTATGGTGATATTGACCGTTGTTGAACATTGTTGTTGAACGTTGTTGTATAATGGTGATATTGACCGTCGTTGTATAAAGGCGTTGTTAAACATTGTTGTTGAACATTGTTGTATACTGGTGATATTGAACGTCGTTGAACATTGTTGTTGAACGTTGTTGTATAATGGTGATATTGACCGTCGTTGTATAACAGCATTGTTGAACATTGTTGTTGAACGTTGTTGTATAATGGTGATATTGACCGTCGTTGTGCAACGACATCCAGTCCTGTAGTAGTCAGGGGTTCTATTACAGGGGTTCTATTACAGGGTTCTATTACAGGGTTTTATTACAGGGGTATTCCAGTCCTGTAGTAGTCAGGGGTTCTATTACAAAGGTTCTATTACATGGTTCTATTACAGGGTTCTATTACAGGGTTCTATTGCAGGGGTCTTCCAGTCCTGTAGTAGTCAGGGGTTCTGTTACAGGGGTTCTATTACAGGGTTCTATTACATGGTTCTATTACAGGGGTCTTCCAGTCCTGTAGTAGTCAGGGGTTCTTTTACAGGGTTTTATTACAGGGTTCTATTATAGGGGTTCTTTTACAGGGTTCTATTACAGGGGTCTTCCATTACTTTCCCCTTCTGCTGGACCTGAGGCAGCCACGGCCCCATAGAACAATAGCAGCGAATCACAAAGCACAAGCGATCTATCCAATCAGAGATAAGGCTCATTGTGATCTGTCCAATCAGAGATAAGGCTTATTGTGATCTATCCAATCAGAGATAAGGCTTATTGTGATCTATCCAATCTGAGATAAGGGTTATTGTCATCTGCCCAATCAGAGATGAGGCGTATTGCCTCTATCTGTGTGCTTCCTCTGTTGCCTGTACGATTCTGTGATGCCTTTTGTTTGAGCAGAGGCTGATTATTCTCCATCTCTGCTAGAGGAGTCTGGTCTACTGCTACTAACTACCCTCCTGCTCATACTAACTACTAACTACCCCCCTGCTCATACTAACTACCCTCCTGCTCATACTAACTACCCCCCTGCTTATACTAACTACCCTCCTGCTCATACTAACTACCCTCCTGCTCTTACTAACTAATTACCCTCCTGCTCATACTAACTACTAACTACCCTCCTGCTCATAGCAACTACGCTCCTGCTCATAGCAACTACCCTCCTGCTCATACCAACTACCCTCCTGCTCCTACTAACTACCCTCCTGCTCTTACTAACTAATTACCCTCCTGCTCATACTAACTACTAACTACCCTCCTGCTCATAGCAACTACGCTCCTGCTCAAAGCAACTACCCTCCTGCTCATACCAACTACCCTCCTGCTCCTACTAACTACCCTCCAACTACCCTCCTGCTCATACTAACTACCCTCCTGCTCGTCCTTGTGACCTATTGCCCCTGTGACCTATTGCCCCTGTGACCTATTGACCTTGTGACCTATTGACCCTGTGACTTAAAGACCCTGTGACCTAAAGACCCTGTGACTAAAATACCCTGTGACCTATTGACCTTGTGACCTATTGACCCTGTGACTTAAAGACCCTGTGACCTAAAGATCCTGTGACCTAAAGACCCTGTGACCTATTGACCTTGTGACCTATTGCCTCTGTGACCTATTGACCCTGTGATCTATTGACCTTGTAACCTATTGACCATGTGACCTAAAGACCCTGTGACCTATTGACCCTGTGACGCCTGTCTCTGTCTGCAGGCTGTGCTGAAGGAACTAACATCTCGGGAGGCGGGGCTTACACAACTGCGGGGGCAGGCCTATGAGATGTGGGAGGGGCAAGCAGCTGGGAGGGACTTCATGCATAGGGTCTCTCAGCTGATTGGTCAGTACCTGGCGCTTAGCAACCTCATTAAGGTAACACCCCCTTCTGTACACATCACATGACTGCATACTGACCCCCAGGCACAGCCACACTGACCACATACCATGATTGGTCAAGGCAGGTGGTGGGTGGCAGAGCAGGCAGGCGCAAGCGTGGTGTGTGGTGAGAA
Source organism: Alosa alosa (assembly GCF_017589495.1). Classification (NCBI taxonomy): domain Eukaryota; kingdom Metazoa; phylum Chordata; class Actinopteri; order Clupeiformes; family Clupeidae; genus Alosa; species Alosa alosa. Next base: position 36,210,337 of record NC_063196.1, on the reverse strand, counting down.
GTTGTCCGTATGGAGCGGGTTCTAGCAGAACACCAGCTGTTCTCTGAGGGTCTGGTGCAGCTGCAGCTCTGGGTAGCCGACGCCCACAGAACCCTGCAGGAGTGTTCCGGCCCCGCCCCCAATAAGAGCCTACTGCTGCACAGGATGGGTCTGTTGGAGGTACACACACACACACATGCACATGAACATGCACACACACACATGCACACACACACACAAATGCACATGCACATGCACACACACACACACACACATGCACACGTACACACACACACAAATGCACATGCACACACACACACACATGCACACACTTACTTACACACACACACACACGTACATACATATATATATATTACACACACATACATAAATGTATATATATACATATACACATACACATATGTACGCTTTACATACATATGTATATGTACATATATATATATATATATATAATGTATATGTATATTACATACATATATACATATATATATATACATATATATGTAAATGTATATATACACACATATACATATATGTACGCTTACATATATATATATATATATATTATATATAATGTATATGTATATATATATAATGTAGTATATATTTATATTATTATATATATATGTATGTTTACATACATATAAATGTATATGTATACATATATACATATATGTATGTTTACACATATATACATATGTACGCTTCTACATATATATACATGTATACATATATATATATGTATATGTATATACATACATATTATAATACATAATACATGTATATACATATATATATATAAATACATACATACATACGTATTTATTTACGCTTAACATACCAAACACACACACACACACACATACATGCACATGCACGCATGCACTCACACATACCGGCTACACGACGCCATACACACACATATATATATATGTACATACATAATATATATACATATAAA